>NW_019945561.1:13028-35792 GCF_002910315.2 Salvelinus sp. IW2-2015 | reverse complement strand
GTGTGTGTGTGTGTGTGTGTGTGTGTGTGTGTGTGTGTGTGTGTGTGTGTGTGTGTGTGTCGTCAGATGTAAAGGAGCTGAGTTTGTGTGTTTTTTATTTGCGTGTGTATATATTATGTGTGTCTGCTATCTGTTTTACATGTCCATACGAGAGAAGAAGAGCTCATTCTCTAAGGCTGTCATCGTGACAGAAACCCTCAGCACACCATTTTCAGTTACCGTTACAAAAAAAGGCAAAGAAAGCAGGTGTGTTTTGACTGTTTTGAGAAGAGTCAAGTAAAGAGTGATTTAAGGGCGGACGTTTGGCCTATCCTGTGAGTGAGGTATGTGGTAATGAGGGCTTAGAGGGAGAGCATTGCTCCTGTGTGTATAGTAGCATCTCCCGTAGCCCCAGGGTCTGACTGGCTCTGTGTAGGCTGACACAGACTCCACCTGGGGGGGCATCCTCTCCCGTGGAGGTCCTGGTTTGGTGGTGGGGTGGAGGGTTGATGACACCGGCTCAGGGCAAGGAGGAATGGGAGTTTGCTGGGTGTCTGGGTGAAGTGTGTGTTTGTTGTGTGTGCATGGGTATGATACCAAGCCGTCTCTGTGAAGCCTAGAGGGGACAGGCAGTCAGGGACTAATTGAGTTACAACCAGGTGTTGGAACCAGTTCAGGGAGCAGCGAAAACCCATTTTTCCTTTAGAGGAATGGAAACAGAACCGGGAAAGAAAGGGTTCTCTAGTGTTGCGGAACAGACCCGTTACTTTTAAATCTTGAACCAGTTAATAATGTAATAATGTAAATTTTTGATCACATTTTTTCCCCCTAATGTCTAGTATATATTGTAATTCTGTAATTCAGTGAAGTTATGATGCTAGTAATAGCATAAACATATTCCAATTCACATCATGTCATGATGCCCAGCACTTCAAGCCAAGCCCCCTCCACGTCCACCCCTCTCTCTCGCACTCTCCCCACCCGTGAAATTTCAGTCACATCTCTCGCCTGCACTTATCTGTCCTCAAACATGTAAACAACAAGCTTACACATTCCACAGCAAGCTGCTCTATCCACGCTTCTTGGTGGACTAAATGAAATAACCATGTTGATTTCACAGGGTAAAAAATGAACGAAAAGGAACTGTATTAACTGTTACTTTTTGGGGGGGTTCGAACCGGTTCAGAACTTTATTATGCTGGTCGGAACACTGTAAATAAATAAATAGGGGTTCTGCTTGGAACGGATCCTCTATTTCTAACCCAATCCTCCATTTCTATTGCATCATGTAACACAGTACAGTAGTATGTTCTCTATGTGATATGCCCAACCTGTTTGTGCTGTTTCAGATGGCAGTGACACAGTGTCCACCTGGTCCCGCTGTTCTCAGGTCAGCTCTAGCCAGTCCCATGTGTTTGATGAACTGGAGGCCATCGCCCCGCGGACAGGCTCCTGTCTGTCCCTAGACCACCCACTCAGCCCAGCAGACTGCAGCCCACCTGGTACAGGTCCTGTACAGAGCACCCACATTATGTCCAGTAGATCGTATAAAATACCACTGATGTCACACCTGTCAAGGGTCTACACAATGATTACATCAGAAACGTGCTCTATATTTATGTCAAACATGTGCTCCTCTAACTGTAGACACTTGGAAAAGAAGAGCTTTGTTGTATGGCCATTGGCTTTTTACTTTGTATCAAAGTTGGTGAATTAACTGTTTATTTTTTTAGAGCAGGTGAATGCTTAACCAGCTGCTTGTGGAATGTACCTGATGTTTAGATTTGTTTCTACCTGGGCAATCCATGGTGTTCAAATTAAATAGCATTATTTAGACAGTTATGTCAATGCAAAGGTCACGGCACCTAATTGTCTTTTTCCTATTTGTGGTTGTTGTTGTTGTTGTGGCCATGTTTGTCTGACCACCATTAATGAGACATGCTCTCCTTCCTCAGCCGCTCTAATGTAATGGACTGGGGTGTGACAGTGATGTGTGTATCTCAGCGCTCTGTTGTGGAACACTGTGTCACGTCTTTGTGTGTGTACAGTAAATGCGTGTGTGTGTGTCTCGAGGTTGGTCAGTTCAGTGAGCTGTGAAAGGAAACATTACCCAACGCAGACAGTGATTTTCTCACTCACTGAGGACTTCCCCAAGCTTCTCTCATCCCCTCTAATCCCTGACAAGGTGTTTAAGATGTTTACCTGCTCGCTTGACCTAACCTCCGTCTGACCTCCATGACCTTTGCCCTGAGTGAGGGTGGGATCATGTCAGTGTGTAACACTCTTCCTCAATTGAAATATAGACATCTATTATCAGTATAGAGCCTGGAAAGCAAATACAGTGTGCTTTTACAATAGGTTGCATTGTCATGGCTAATGAGGGGCGTTAACTCCCAGCCTAACTGAAAGTGTGTCAACACAATGTGTTTCACCCACGCTGATCCACCGGACTTCCTTCACCACAACTCTTAATCAATCAGACAGACAGACAGTTCCCTTTTTTCTCACCTGAAGGGGTTTACCTGACAAACAGAAACACACCAAGACACACGCAACGCATTGTAGAGGCAGGAGCACTCCCTAGGCCATAGGTAGCAACCCTGGTCTAGAGGCCACAGGCACGTCATGTTTTGATTTAACTGACCTGGAGACCAGGTGTGTTGAATGTAGGGAATCACTCGGTTGTCAGGTGGTGGGGGCCTAGTGGAACAACATCCTGCAGTACCTGCAGCACTCGGGACAGGGTTGTCTCCCCTGATCTAGGCAGAATTCATTTAAAGTCGCTCAAAGTCTCTAAAAGTTAGTCGCTCAAAGGACATACTTGTTAAAAAATGCTGTACTGTACTTTAACAACTAGAAAACTATCCAGATGTGATACTTTTTATGCGCTATAAAACACAATGCTTTCCACTATGGCTGTGAGATGGTGCTGAGATTGCTTTCGTCCAAGGTGGCTTAGCAGTTCAGACGTTTTTTCTGTTCCGTATTGTTCGTGTCCGTATATATAAATATTACACCTTTCTTCGCATATCTTTTATCTATTTTATTATCCAAGAATCACTACAAAAGCTTTCCTGCAAAAGCTTTCCTGCAACCCGCTTCACCAATTACGAAGGGTATTATTACCTCAATCTGAAAATCCATCGTGAAGCTAGCAGGGGCTAATTCAGAGCTAGCCTGAAAAGCTAACCAGAAGCTACTCCGATAGCTAGCCAGAAAGCTAATCTGTAGCTGCCCCGAAATTAGCGGTTTGCTGGCTAGCGTTGGTGTTTCAGCTGCCCACGTTAGTGGTCATCAGCTATTCCTTTAGCTCGATAATCTACCGGCACTTTTGTGCAACGCGACTCGGACCGGAGCATTCCGGGACTCTTTTTCTCTCAGTTTCCCCGGATTCCAGCCCAGGCTCTGGACACTTGTACTTGATTTCGCAGCTAGCTAGCTGCAACCGTGTGACTATTGGCTTACGTCGACCCGGAGCAAACTCTAATCATTCTGAAGCTAGCCAGCTGAGGATTCCATCACCATCCCGGACCCGTTTCTTTTGTTGCTGCTGCAGATACGGAACCCCACCGGGCCTTCACGACTGACTGCCGCGACTGACTGCCGACGTTATCTGCCCGAGGGATTTATCCAACTGGCACTCCGTCCACGCGTTACCTGAACGCTCATCTGAGGCCCGCTAATCGTTAGCTGTCTTATCGGCTGCTATTTGAACAAGTATATTGGACAACTATTATTATTATTATTTATTATTTTATTTTTTCCTTGGTCACTATATCTATTTTGCCAATTTGGATTGATCCCCTCTACCACACGGAACCCCACTTCACGGAACCCCACTAACCTACGACGGAAACGCACGAGGTATCTACAACAGACCTCCATCCTATGCTGCTACCGATAGCCATATACCCGGCCAGCTGTCTGGATCGCACGACCCCAACCAACCTCTACTCACTGGACCCTTATTGATCACTCGATTAGCATGCCTCTCCTTAATGTAAATATGCCTTGTCCATTGCTTTCTGGTTAGTGTTTATTGGCTTATTTCACTGTAGAGATTCTAGCCTGCTCTCTATACCATATCAACCTCTCAGTTCCACCACCCACATATGCGATGACATCACCTGGTTTCAATGATGTTTCTAGAGACAATATCTCTCTCATCATCACTCAATACCTAGGTTTACCTCCACTGTATTCAATCCTACCATACCTTTGTCTGTACATTATTCCTTTAAACTATTTTATCGCCCCCAGAAACCTCCTTTTACTCTCTGCTCTGTAGCTCTAGGCGACCCAATTTCATAGTTTTAGCCGTACCCTTATCCTACTCCTCCTCTGTTCCTCTGGTGATTGTAGAGGGAATCCAGCCCTGCAGTACCTGGCTCCACTCCTATTCCCCAGCGCTCTCTTTTGGTGTGACTTCTGTAACCGTATAGCCTTGGCTTCATGCATGTTAACATTAGAAGCTCTCCCTAAGTTTGTTTTGTTCACTGCTTTAGCACACTCTGCCAACCCGGATGTTTTAGCGTGTCTTGAATCCTGGCTTAGAAAGACCACCAAAAATTCAGACATTTCATCCCAATTACAGATTTTCAGACAAGATAGAACGGCCAAAGGGGCGGTGTTGCAATTATTTATGCAAAGACTGCCTGCAGAGTTCTGTTATACTATCCAGGTCTGTTCCCAAACAATTTGAACTCTACTTTTAAAATCCACCTCTCTAAAACAAGTCTCTCACCGTTGCCGCCTGCTATAGACCAACCCTCTGCCCCCAGCTGTGCTCTGGAACTATATGTGAACTGATGCCCCCCATCTATCTTCAGAGCTCGTGCTGCTAGGCGACTAAATTTGAACATGCTCAACACCCCAGCCACCCACAATCTAAGCTTGATGCCCTCAATCTCACACAAATTATAAATGAACCTACCAGGTACCACCCCAATTCCGTAAACACGGGTACCTCATAGATATCATCCAACAAACTTGCCTCCAAATACACCTCTGCTGTTTTCAACCAAGATCTCAGCGATCACTGCCTCATTGCCTGCATCCGTAATGGGTCAGCGGTCAAACGACCTCCACTCATCACTGTCAAAACGCCCCTGAAACACTTCAGCGAGCAGGCCTTTCTAATCACCTGGCCGGGGTATCCTGGAAGGATATTGATCTCATCCGTCAGTAGAGGATGCCTGGTCATTTTTTAAAATGCCTTCCTCACCATCTTGAATAAGCATGCCCCATTCAAGAAATTTAGAACCAGGAAACGATATAGCCTTGGTTCTCTCTGATCTGACTGCCTTAACCAACAGAAAACATCCTATGGCGTTCTGCATTAGCATCGAACAGCCCCGTGATATGCAACTTTCAGGGAAGCCAGAAACCAATATACACAGGCAGTTAGAACAGCCAAGGCTAGCTTTTTCAAGCAGAATTTGCTTCCTGCAACACAAATTCAAAAAGTTCTGGACACCGTAAAGTCCATGGAGAATAAGAACACCTCCTCCCAGCTTCCAACCGCTCTGAAGATAGGAAACACTGTCACCACGACAAATCCACTATAATTGAGAATTTCAAAAGCATTTTTCTACGGCTGGGCCATGCTTTCCACCTGGCTACCCCCCACCTCGGACAACAGCACTGCCTTCCCTCTGCTACTCGCCAAGCCTTCCCCATTTCTCTTTCTCCCAAATACAGTCAGCTGATGTTCTAAATGAGCTGCAAAATCTGCGACCTTACAAATCAGCCGGGCTAGATAATCTGGACCCTTTCTTTCTAAAACTATCTGCTGAAATGTTTGCACCCCTATTACTAGCCCTTCAACCTCTCTTTCGTGTCGTCTGAGATCCCAAAGATTGGAAAGCAGCGCGGTTATCCCCTCTTCAAAGGGGGGACACCTTGACCCTAAACTGCTACAGACCTATATCTATCCTACCCTGCCTTTCTAAGGTCTTCGAAAGCCAAGTCAACAACAGATTCCGACCATTCGAATCCCACCACACCTTCTCCGCAATGCAATCTGGTTCAGAGCTGGTCATGGGTTGCACCTCAGCCACGCTCAAGGTCATAACGATATCGTAACCGCCATCGATAGAAACAATTACTGTGCAGCCGTATTCATTGACCTGGCCAAGGCCTTTGGACTCTGTCAATCACCACATCCTCATTGGCAGACTCGACAGCCTTGGTTTCTCTAATGATGCTCGCCTGGTTCACCAACTACTTCTCTGATCGAGTTCAGTGTGTCAAATCGGAGGGTCTGTTGTCCGGCCTCTGGCAGTCTCTATGGGGGTGCCACAGGGTTCAATTCTTGGACCGACTCTCTTCTCTGTTTACATCAATGATGTCGCTTCTGCTGCTGGTGATTCTCTGATCCACCTCTACGCAGACGACACTATTCTGTATACTTCTGGCCCTTCTTTTGACACTGTGTTAACAACCTCCAGGCGAGCTTCAATGCCATACAACTCTCCTCCGTGGCCTCCAACTGCTCTTAAATACAAGTAAACCAAAGCATGCTCTTCAACCGATCGCTGCCTGCTCCTGCCCGCCTGTCCAACATCACTACTTTGGACGGCTCTGACTTAGAATATGTGGACACCTACAAATACCTAGGTGTCTGGTTAGACTGTAAACTCTCCTTCCAGACTCACATCAAACATCTCCAATCCAAAGTCAAATCTAGAATTGGCTTCCTATTCCGCAACAAAGCATCCTTACTCATGCTGCCAAACATACCCTTGTATAAACTGACCACCTACCAATCCTCGACTTCGGTGATGTCATTTACAAAATAGCCCCAAACCCTACTCAATAAATTGGATGCAGTCTATCACAGTTGCCATCCGTTTTTGTCACCAAAGCCCCATATACTACCCACCACTGCGACCTGTACACTCTCGTTGGCTGGCCTCGCTTCATACTCGTCGCCAAACCCACTGGTTCCAGGTCATCTACAAGACCCTGCTAGGTAAAGTCCCCCCTTATCTCAGCTCGCTGGTCACCATAGCAGCACCTACCTGTAGCACGCGCTCCAGCAGGTATATCTCTCTAGTCACCCCCAAAACCATCTTCCTTTGGACGCCTCTCCTTCCAGTTCTCTGCTGCCAATGACTGGAACGAACTACAAAAATCTCTGAAACTGGAAACACCTATCTCCCTCACAGCTTTAAGCACCAGCTGTCAGAGCAGCTCATAGATTACTGCACCTGTACATAACCCATCTACAATTTAGCCCAAACACTACCTCTTTACCTACTGTATTTATTTATTAATTTATTTGCTCCTTTGCACCCCATTATTTCTGTCTCTACTTTGCACTTTCTCCACTGCAAACCAACCATTCCATTGTTTTTTTAACGTTTTTATTTTACTTGCTGTGTTGTACTCACTTCGCCTCCATGGCCTTTTTATATTTTATTTATTTATACATATATTTGTTTGCCTTCACCTCCCTTATCTCACCTCACTTGCTCACATTGTATATAGACTTTATTTATTTTTTTATTTTTTTCTCACGTATTATTGACTATATGTTTGTTTTACTCCATGTGTAACTATGTGTTGTTGTAGTGTCGAACTGCTTTGCTTTATCTTGGCCAGGTCGCAATTGTAAATGAGAACGTGTTCTCAATTTGCCTACCTGGTTAAATAAAGGTTAAATAAAAATAAATAAAAAATTGCAGAGAGGAGAAGCAGGGTTGACCTGCAGCGGAGCGTGATATGAGGCAGCTCCAGCCCAGCGGCTGTGTGAAATCCCCTCCCAGGGAACAGCATCTCCACACCCTGCTCTCTGCCTGGACGGCGTGGGCCGAGGATTTGCATGGGCAGGGAGCCCACACTGTTACTGATCCCCTTTTAATTGGCCATGACAGAGAACTTTGGAGCCTAGGACTGGGGGATGGAGCTGTAGGGTTGTCAGTCATATTTGCACACACACCTCACTGATCCATACAGGACTATTTCCTCTACCTCTAATCTGGTTCAGAGAGGCTATCCCTGGCCTATCCCTGGTTATCCCTGGCCTATCCCTGGTTATCCAGGGGTCCCTGTGGTAACCCCCTGCACACAGGGAATCAGAGAAGGTGGTCACTCTGGTCCTGACTAATATATTTTTTGTTGAGTCCCGTGTAGCTCAGTTGGTAAACCATGGCTCTTGCAACACCAGGGTTGTGGGTTCGCGTCCCACAGCTGTGGGTGCTGCGTCCCACAGCATGAAAATGTATGTACTTGCTACTGTAAGTTGCTCTGGATAAGAGTGTCTGCTAAATGTAAAACTTTTTTTATTTTTATTAAATGAGTTAGTAGATGGACTGACTAGTGCAATGGACTCCATTAGTCCATTTTTAATGCTTTAGTTCTGATGTGTTGGATCTGCTGTTTCACATAATGTTCAGTTGGTACTGTATGTCACCTCTGCAGAGATGTCCCCAGGCCTGGCTGCTCTGACAGTGGGCTGTGACTCAGGGGACCTGGGCTCCCTGTCCCGTGTGCAGCTCCTGCTCCTGGACCGGTCGGACCCTGTGGAGCCCCACTGGCTCGCTGGTCAGGACAAGTACTCCCCAACAGAAGACAGAACAACAGGCCACACAGCGGAGCTCCGAGCCGGAAGACCTCTTAGTCCAAGACTGTATACTACAGGTATCCCTGATTTACAACTCAACACCCAACCCAGTCTGTGATTTATTTGTGAGTCAGTGAATATGATTGGACTGGCACGTCTTTATATACACAATGTGTTTGAGACATTGTCTCAGTAAGATTACTAGATGAAAACTCACTCCTTCGACAGTTTCTGTAACATCAGTTACAAGAGCCAAACTATGACCTTTGATAGAAACAGAAAAACCGTTGATTTCACAACAGGGAAAATCCAGACAGAGGAGTATTCTGTAGAATAGGTTGGACAGGGGAATACCAAACAGCGTTATGGGTGTGTGCCTGTCGTTCGTTTGCCGGCCTTGAGAGTAATGTCTTTACAGTGTAAACCGCCTCTCATCTGCTCCCAGGCATGCTGCTGCAGGCTCTTAACTGAAAGGCCATAAAGATATGGAGGCCATTTCCTGGCTTTGGCAGAGCATTTTATTGGGATATGATATGCCATATTAATAAAGATCAAACCGCTTGCGGTTTATCATTAAACATGGAGACCTCAGCCCAGACACACAAAAGTATCTCTTTTAACAATGGCACAATCTGGATGTGGATTGTGTCTGTGCGGCACGGCGCATATCACTCTGGGTGATGCAAGAAATGGCATAGAAAGTGACCAAAAGGAACATAAGTGGTAAAAGGAACATTAAGTGGTCGATGAGCAATAAGCACGTCATATTGTAGTTTTATAGGCAAACAAAGATGTGTACTGTTTTCCATGATTATTGACAATACTAATGCTCAGTGTGATGCTTCTCCTTCTGAATTGCGGTCATGGCCTTGGATGACAGTCATTTGAATCAAACTAAATCTCTTCACACTCGGTGACGTATCACTGTGGCCTGCCTGGAGATGTAGACATTGCAGGGAGCTAGTCTGTCTGTCTGTCCTCCTAGGTGTGTCTCCAGAACAATGTTTTCCCATTCTGTGTTTGCACCTGGCATGCTTCTACGAGACAGGTGCTCCTCCATGGTTTTTCCCCCCTCTTTTTATATCAGTGTTTGCAGAGAGATTAGGAACCATACTTTTGACTAATACATGGCATTACTCATATCGGTGCATGCACTCAAACACAAAGGAAAACCCACATGCAAGCGTGTACACCGGGCACGTTGGCACACGCGCACACACGATCTATCCAGTTTGTGTCTTCAAATTGGTGTGTGTGCGCGTGCCTGCATGGATGTGTGTGTGTGTGTTGTTGTCAGGCGTCCTGCAGCCCCTCACAGCTGGCAGCTGTGGAGACGGCAGTGTGTCTGAGAGGTGTGTCGCCACAGGCAAAGTCCAGGGACAGGGTGACCACACAATGGTGAGTGTCTGTAGCCCCTCCTCAAACTACCCCTCACAACAACCCCCCCTTGTAGCTTTCATCCGTCTCCTTAAATGACTATTGCACATTGTTGTTTAAACACGGACTATACAAACACACAGACACTGACTGAGACAAAGACCTCTATTTACAGTATAAACTTGAACTGGCGTGAATTTGTAACTGCCATCCCGGATCAAGCAGCCAAATTGTTGTTGATAATTGAAACACAATATAACAACAGTGAGAGAAGCATGCTGTGCAGCAGGTGTGTAGTTAATCAGTCACAGGTCACCGGAGGGAAAGGCTGGTGACTGTACCACTGAAAGAGCAGACAGCCTATTTACACCACGCTCCACTCAGCCCACTGCTCRATCCAAGGGGGGWCCACTCACTCACACTTAGATGTGGCTCTATACAGGGGGGACTCTTTTGGAGGATGCGCCGCTGGTGGGATGGATCAGACAGGGTCAYGGGTGAGGGGTCAGGGGGTAAARGCAGCGCTGCGAGTGCCGGGGTGCAGTGGAATGGATGCAGGTGCTCCACGCGATAGACTATTCATCTCCTCTTTATGATGGAGGAGAGAGCTTCCTCTGCTCTCTGAAAGGCTCAATGTGCCTTATAAGCCCCCTGTGATTATGTCTAACCACAATGAAGGGTTCTGAGTACCCGGGGCATGATTCATGTTAGGCTATTTGCATACTGGACCACTACTACACCACAGGTTTAGAGTCTAGTGTGCTGGTACGGGATTGGCACGCATTATGTGGTTATAATGTGTTTTTTCTGTAATAGTCATGCCTGATTGGTCAATGTGGTTTGAACACAGGTCAGACTGAATAATGTGATCGTCGTGTCGTGGTTTTATGCTTGTGTTTTCAGCAGTCCCACACCGAGGATGGTTCCAGGTCACCATCGTCATGGATCAGTGATTCCAGTCCATCAGGCATCATATCCGGGTCCACCAGTTCCCAATGCGAGTCCTGCTGTGGTACTGCCTCGTATAACTCTTATCACATCCACACATAATGAACATGATATCGTAACAACCTTATTGATTTGATTTCCTAATCGTTATACTTCAGCTTGCTCTGCATATTATGCATTCAACCCTTCTCTCTAAACTTAAGCATACAGCTCTGGAAACCCTCAACAGCTATCTTTAATCAGTCAATACCTACAAGAGGCTGTCCTTAACATGAGGGTTTGGTCTCCGTAAAAGCCCCCTCTGTCCATACTAGAGCGGGTCTTATTCAAAGCCATTGTGTTCTTACTGTCACCGCTGTGTTTGGCCGTGTTTCTCTGCGTCCGGTACATTTAAGCCTGATAATCCTCCGTAGAGCCGGCTGGCGAGCAGAGTGGTGCTCTCCTGTGTGGCCGTCTTGTGTACACTGATGAATAATGGGTTCAAAGGCAGAGCAAGTACTGTAGGACCAGAAACACAGAGAAAACAGGCTTCACAGGAAGGAAAGAGAAAGGAAAGATCAATTGGGTTTGACTTACCCCCTTTACATTTCTCTCTCTTCTGTGAAGCAGAGAGACACTCTTTTTGAGCTAAAACTTTCTCCCCATTCAATTTCTCCTTTTCCCTCTTCCCTCTCATCACTTTCTCCTTCGTCCTTTTTGTTCTTCCTCCACCTCTACTTCACCACATCTGTCCTCAGCCTGTGATCATGCCATGTGTTTTAACGCTGAGTGACTCTCCTGTATCAGTCATTGTGTTATGTTGGCTCTAATGGCTCGTGGCTCGCTGTGTTGCGGCTCAGTGACAGCACCACTATAAACCCAGTTGTCATACCTGTGATTCAGCGGCCATGCTTGAAGGCCACCGTGCTCAGCCATTAACTATGACCAAGGGCACAGTGACATGTAACATGTCCTCTTGGCTCCACTGCTTGTTGTCTGATGTCAGGACACCATGACTGGTGGGTTACACTCACTGGTCAGATACCAGGAGCTGTGTCACATGACTACATCTATGTTAACTTACAGATGGGGCGGAGTCCGAGGGAAGTGACCAAACCAGCCAGGCCCTTACCATCTTAAATGACAGGGGTGAGTGACATTTTAGTGAGATGTCTTAATGTGGGATAGTAAAGTTTTCCCACTGTATTATTACCTCTATTTTACAGGCCTGCAATGGAACGCTCATAATGCTCATTGGACATAAGACAAGCGTTTGTTGTGGTGGAGACCTAAAACATCGCGATACCCCAAAAGACGGTCTTATTTACTGCAGCTCTGCGACAACAAACTTGTCACATAAAAAACAAGATGTCATCCCAGGTATCCTTGGTGATGGTCTGTGTGTTCTTGCACAATGACCTCTGGGAGGCCAAAGACATGGTCAGAGCCCAGGAGAGGGTCTTGGGGAGGGCGCTGAGGGGTCAGCCCCGGGGTCAGCGAGCCTTTGAGAGGTGCCCAGTGTGTGGGATGGCTTTGTGTGGCCATAGGTTAGGTGAGATTGGGTTTCCAAGCGGAGGAACGGCGCAGTTAAAACTCTCAATAGAGCTCCCTAAGTAGTCCATAGAATGACACTGTTATGACTCAATGTGACACTATGGGGACAGCATTGTAGGGTGACAGCATGTTGTTCCAGTATGAATTTACGAATCCAATAAGGATTTTGACCTAAAAGTATGTATCCAAATAAAGAATATACAACAAATGTGAAATACAGACCATGTTGTCGTAGTTATCAGTTCTGTTATAACATGTTTATAGCTTTATAATGTGGCTTGTTTCAAATAAAGTGCATGAACCAATAGGCAGAATACAAGCCAATGTCACTTAGGCCAATGACTTACCCAGTCAGAAACATCATGCAATAAGATAAGATAAGTCAGTAAGATATGTGGTATGTCCCCAGTGAGCTCTCTGATAAGGTCTTTGTCCCTCTCTCTGTTATAATTAATTCATAGGTACAAATTCATGACTGTTTCAATTCTGCCCGGTCACTCCTGTGTTTACCCCAGAGTTTAGCATTCAGCTGTTACTGAAGACGTTAGTGCCCTAAGTGAATATCGTTATGAGCCGGGGCCACAAAAAGGACTAACCTGGACTGACCCTGGTAGATTGTTCCGGAAGGCTTCGGGGAGCCGCTAGCTGGACAGATTAGGGACGGTGATAGAGAAGGGAAAGACACTGGAGCAGAGATTAGTCGTGTTCCACCCCCCCCCCCCCCAAAGAGGACCACACACTGACAATGTAGCTGTGTCACCATTGTCACTAAACCACTGTCACTGTGGGCTCAGTGGCCATTGTCTCCTCCAAAATCCACCATCGTTTTCTCGCCCTCCTTGCCCTTTTTCAAACCTGGATTCATCCAGGCCCTTTGATTGGCACTTGTCAGGGGCTGATAGAGAGGATGATGTGTTGGAAAACGAACCGCCGATAAAGGAGACCTGAAAAGGCCAATCCCTCCCCATGAATAATAATCTGGAAGGATTTGCTTTTTTCCTCCGCCCCTCCCTTTATTCCAGCCTTTCTTCTGGACAGATAGAGGAGTCGAGGCTCTGGGTGGCATCGGTGAATGGCACTGATTGTRTCACTGACGCTCATCCCTTTCTCAAACACACAAAGAAAAAGATACAAGTCCAACCTTCCTGCTTCTTCCTGGTGCACTGGATGTTGGGGTGTTTCTGTGTGGAGGAGCAGTCAATGTGTGTATTTTTGTGTTCAGGGGCAGAGCCAGCCAGAAGGGGGGGTGGTGTGTGATTATTTTTTTGTCTTCGGTGGCCTTTTGAGATCAGGGAGGGGATTTGACTTGGCTACACACAGCCAAATCCAGCTATCTGCCACGATTCAGATGGCTCTGTTGGTATGGRAACCTGGTCTGTGTGTTTTAGATGGTTTCTAAGCAGGCCACTGTCTTGTTTCCAGCTTGAACTGACCAGTAATCACTCCTCAGCATTCACGGATTAGGCCATGTTAGAATAGGAGCTTTTAGAAAGGAAGGCACCAAATCGTGAATAATTTGGGCAAAGCTTTTACTTTGTATCAAAGATGACTCAGAGTCGCTATTTTTAAAATGACCAGTCTAGATGGGTCTTGTCCAATAATGAACATAAATATATTATGAAATGTGTTCATGTAAGATGTTAAAGCGCTTGCACAAATGCATCATTTCAGATAGCAATTGAACTAACATTTTGTCACCGTTCCTTCTAATTTCATGGTGCATAGGCATGCATTCTATAGAGTATGATATCATTTGTATTATACATCTCCTCGGTCCTTCCAATTTCGTTTAAATAAATAATCTAAACATGATTGATGTTGCACACAAATAAATATTGTAGACCGAATGATAAATTCTATGTTGTATCGGTGGACAGTATTTTACTACCCAAAAGCCTTTGACATTGAGAATTGTGCCCGACACAGAAACTGAAGTAGAGATGTGATTGTGTTCACTGTGGTGGAAGACGGATTGTCAAATGAGACATGACTATATCCATCTGAGCTGCTGACCTCTGACCTTTCAGCGCGATATATGATATATGATGACAGTCTGTGACGTTTTTGATGAAAGATAGATCTGAACCCTATCACTCTGTTGGTCAAGCTTTCTCCCGATCGTAATGTCTAACGAACACCATCGTAATGTCTAACGAACACCATCGTAATGTCTAACTAACACCAGTTAGTTGTTAGTTAGACATTACACCATCCTAATGCTGAAATATTGAAACTCGTTTGTTTTATGTGGTAACACAAGTAACACTTATGGTAAAGAATGACTACTATAGTTAAAAAAAAGAAGAAAAAAAAGGACCTTGTAATCACAATCCAAGCCTCGATGTACCTTGAGTCTTCATTGATGGCACTCGTCGTCCCTGCGCTTCCAGGCCAGGAAGTGCATTCTGACATTTCATTGACTCCTAATTGGTGGCCAGTGCCAAATCGACTGAGTGGTTAAGTTTCTCGAAGGGAGTGTCCCTCTTTCAGTTAGGATGTGTAAAGAACAGAGGAGTGGAGATGTGATGTGACTGGGATGTTTAGGGAGGACAAAGAGGTGAATGTGTGTTTGTGAGGGGGGGGGGGGGGGGGGGGAGAAGTGGTTGCAAAGTGATTTCTTAAGTAGCAAGATAGATATGTAGTGAATAGCATGTTGACTTTCAAAGTGCTTTGTGGAACTCTACTAGGCACAAACAGTAATATTAAACTAGTGAGTCAGCATCATAAAATACAATAACCAGTGAATGAGTACCAGAAACAAGAAGGTGCCAAACCATAACATAAACGTGTTGTTTCATAGATCTGCTTATGGGGATATGATGCAATATGATGACCTCTCACTCAGATGGACTAAATCTGCAATGCATGAGATATTCTCCATCTCTGTGTCCCCATCCAGGCCCCAGCCCAGACCAGGGGTTCCAGTGAAGGAGGAGCCTGTTGCCCTGATCGGGGGAGCGAGCTGGGCTTCCACAGGGGGCAGGAGAAGGCCCGGAGGCTGGAGCGCGAGGATGAGGGAGAAGGAGCGAAAAGGGAGGTAGAGAAAGACAAAGGTGCTAAACATCTACTCCAGACTCCAGGACAGCGGGCCCCTCCAGCCCAGCCGCAACAGGGGCCGCTCCAAGTTTGAGGACTGTGAGTGTATCAGTGTATCCATCCACCCTCACACATTTAAAACCCAAAACTGCCAACCGACACATATTGATCTGCCCACTGCCTCTTACCATAAGGGAGCATGTTAGCAAAACACAAATGCATCTACGCTCAACACTGCGGCCTCTCAACTTTTAAAAATAATTATTCTCCCAACACAATTTTCCTTTAGTCCAGAGCACAGCAGTCGATTTCACCATTTCAATTAGCTGCTTTGTAAACAGGAGTTTACCCTGAAATTCTTCAGTTTCTCCCAAATGTAACATTTCTGTCATGCCACCCATTGTCACTGTGCCGAGCCTGGCAAGTCCCACAATGAGCCTGTAGTCCATGGGTCAAGGTTAAGGGGGTGGGGCCCCTAGACTGGTCCCTGGGTCAGGGTTTCTCCTGTGTGCACAGCCACTTGTCTGATTGGACAGGTTTGTTCAGCCAGTAATAAACCGAGAGGAAGAACCCTGCAGCTGTCCTTCCACACAACAAAAGGAAGGTTTTTACCAATGATGAGCTTTTGTGTGTGTGTGTGTGGTGGGGAGAGGGAACTGTTTCTCTTTCATAAGTGTGTATTGGCTTCAACTATTTCTCAGATCTCAGCTCATTTTATATTTTTAGCAGTCGTCTTCAAGCATCATGTTTATGTCTGCTGGTGTAACTTTCTGTTTGTCTTTGTGGGTTTGTGTGATAATGAGTGTCAGTATGTATGTGTGTTTGCACGTGTGTGTGGGCTGCTGCCCCTCGCTCAGACACGTGTAAATGTGTCCTCTCATTAGGGGCTGAAAGGCACTAATTGGCCTTAATTGGCACCCTCTCGTCTGGCACTGACCACTGGCCAAAGCACTCCCAGAGAGACGCCTCTCAACGCACCCCTCCCTCGTTCCATTCTTCCTCTATGCACTTTTCTCCCACTTTCTTCCTTTACTTCCCCATCCATCCATCCTTCCATCCATCCTTCCTACCCCTAGACATTCACTTTCTTCCTTTACTTCCCCATTCATCCATCCATCCTTCCATCCATCCTTCCTGCCCCTAGACATTCACTTTCTTCCTTTACTTCCCCATTCATCCATCCATCCTTCCATCCATCCTTCCTGCCCCTAGACATTCACTTTCTCCAGTGCCTCTGTTTGTGCCACACTCCCTGTTTCCCATCAAGAGTACATGACTGGGCTAGCACAGTAGTAGAGAGACTGTAGATCGTATACAGGAAGGTGTACATGACTGTGTTATCACAGTAGTAGATAGACTGCAGATTGTATACAGGAAGTATAAGCAATAGCGGAGTGATGATTGTTTTCATACAGATAAGAGCGAGGTCAGGTCTGAACCTCAATGTTTTCCTAGTAGGCTAGGAACATACAATGCCTGTGTTGACTGAGTGCATGATTGTTTTGGATAGATACGCAAGAGGGATGACTGTAAGTGCATGCAGGGAGACTGGTGCCCCCTCGGAGCTCCATTGTGTGCTGTTGTCCCATGGAGTGCTGCTCAGTAGCTGTACCTGTGCTGCTGGCGACAGTGACTCACTCTGCCAGGGTCTCTGATGAATGTCAGTGTTGATGGGGAACACCTGGCGGCCCCGTGACTGCACCGCCTCAGCCCCGCCCCCCCCGGACGCCACTCAGCCTCCCGTGTATTAGCGTTCTATTCAGTTAGGTGGGGAATCCACTGCAGTCGTTTGCTCGGTTGTTTTCACCGCAATGAATAGCTTCTCAATGAATGAGCAAGGGAGACCAATCACTTAGAAAAGAGGGTGTATGTGTGTGTGTGTCTGCACGCATGCGCCTGTGTCTGTGTGTATATGTATGTATCGATGTGTGTGTGTGTGTGCCCGTGCGCTAGGGTACAGTGCCTTTATGTAACGGCTGTTTGCTCAGCCTTTGNGCTAGGGTACAGTGCCTTTATGTAACGGCTGTTTGCTCAGCCTTTGGTCTAGAATACCTGTCTATTTACCATTAGCGCCAAATGACTGGACAAACAAACAGCCAACCTATTGATGAGCATCAGCGTGGAATATGCACGTTAGCTGCTGWTTTTTTRCAAAGAGYGCAGAGAAGGAGAGAGGCAGAGAGCGGCAAAGTGAATCTGTCAAAGAGTCTATTATATGGTGTCTGAACAGAGAGGGCCCTCCACAATGGCTTTATTAATGGCATAATGTCAAGGAGAGGCTGGGCAATAACACAGAATTTGGCTTTGTCAGCTTATCAGTACAGATCAGTTATAGCAGATGATTAGAGGCTTTGAGGACTTATCTTTGTGGATCTGTGTGTGTGTGTGTGTGTGTGTGTGTGTGTGTGTGTGTGTGTGTGTGTGTGTAGCAGCGCTAGGTGATTGGACGTAGGCGTGTGTATGAGTGTGTGTATGCGAGCTGTGGTTTGTGGTGAGGTGGGTGGCATGCTGCCAGGGTCGGGAGTGTGGCGCTGCGTGTGTCTTTGTTTGTTTTCCTGATGCAGAGTTTTCCCCCTCATCCTTTTGGGGAAAGTGAAGGGGCGGAGCCACGGGTCCATGGAGCAATGATGAGGCCTGTTGCCAAATTCTGCCCCCCCTCCTGAATCCACCATGCTCAAAGGGACTGGAGCACACTGCCAAATTCTCCTCCGACTCAAAAGAGATGTTGAATAATATTTGGTTGCGTTATTAAAGAATCACGAAAAGTTGATGAACTATCCTGTAAATATGGTTCTAAGTTTCTTTCATGTAAAACGATAACATCATGTAATCGTCATTGATGAATTGGCTAGTCTGGCCATGAATCCTTAGCCACTGCTGTTACAAGACTAGAGGAAATGTACAATATGTTTAAGTAATGTCCGACCCCCTGTCTTCAGCTAACAGTTGTGTGTGGATATGGACATTGTCTTAGATACACACTCTCTGTGAATGAGTTTCAACATTGAGTGGAGCTCAGGAATGAAAAGACGGATGATCTCCTCCTGCACCTCCTACTGGCCTCCTGAAGCTCTCAACCTCCTGCTTGTATAATGCTGTTACTGTAACATGTAGTCTTCATATAAACCTCATTGGTTGCTCCATTGTGTAATTAATGCACGTAAATATACTCTAGAATCGTATCATGGAACAATCTAGACCAGTTTGGTTGAATTAATGTCAGTGAATGGATGATTTTATTATCATCATACAACATGTCAAACTACTCAAACTATACTGAAGCTTTGGTTTATTTTAAGAATGTAGGACTAGCACTCATTATGTCATGTTTTGACGCTACAGAATTAAATCATAGCACTTAAAGAGCTTAACACACAACGTATCCCCAAAGGTTCCCATGTAGTCTGTCTGTTGTGTTACCGTCACAGTGGATAACGTTTGAGCCTAGCCAACGCCATGGGAAATCCATGCTCATTACATGAATGTAATTACTCTAAATACAGGTTTTTAATCAGACACTGTGCGGGTTTGGTTGGGCTCTGACGTTCTCCCGCTGGAAAAACGGGGTCATTTKTCCTCTAGCACTGAATGTGACCTTTGTTTGGGGAATTATGGATACTTGATACATGTGATGATGAGCAGAAACAAAGGTCTGGGATTAAGCGGGGAAGAGAGGGAGCTAAATAAACAAGAGGACAACACGTGATATAACACAATAGAACCACAGTTTACATTTCTTGACTATAATGTACGGTATTGAGAACGTTTGTTGTTGCAGTCATTCAGTTATTCCGACTTAACCTAGATTTCGATCAAAAATAACGGTTATATGCAAACTACTTTCTCACTTTGAATGATTGTTTTGTTCAGATTGTGACTGTGTGAGAAAGTATTAATCGTGCGTTCATGAATGCCTGCACGGTGTCAGATCAGCAATCAGGCCGTTTGTCATCTCTCAGCTGGAGACATTGACAGTGATGTCCAAGTGTGTGTTAAATGAGATGTGACTGGTGGCTTTTCGCCGTCTGCGGACCGGTGGACATCTTTGTGGTGACTGAAGAAACTGAACAAAAAGCAGCAAAACAAACGGCAGTGAAAGTGAACCTCCTTGCTCATCATCATCACGGCCCCATTGTTCCTCCCTCAATCGCTACTGAATCGCCTCACTCTCATTACAGATTACAGGTTTAGCGGAGTGACTCTCCCCTTTCTCTCGCCTTTCTGTGCCACGGTCCTTCTCTTGATTAACATTTTCTGCTAGGCTTCAC
This sequence comes from Salvelinus sp. IW2-2015, assembly GCF_002910315.2. NCBI lineage: Eukaryota > Metazoa > Chordata > Actinopteri > Salmoniformes > Salmonidae > Salvelinus > Salvelinus sp. IW2-2015. Next base: position 16,085 of record NW_019945561.1, on the reverse strand, counting down.
ACCAAAGGCACAACCTGTGTGCTTTAAAGGCCATCTGAAAAAAAAGCCATCATGCGCTGGAGTGGAATCAGATAAGGCTATCTGGCAGGAGGTTTTAGTGCCTGGGCTTTGTCCCGCTCCTCCACCCGCCTTCGCTTCCTCCCTCAATCTCTCACTCCACTGCACCTTTTGTCCGGCTGATTTCCCGACGGAGTGGCCCCCTCAGTCGCAGACCCCCTGATCTCCCTTCAGCACGGACGGACGGACGGACGTGCGTGCGTGCGTGCGTGTGTGTGTGCGCGCGTGTAAAAGTGAGTGCTTGTGGGCACACATCAGGCTTGAGAGGTGCAAGGCAGAGGCCCTGGAAAGAGAAGCAGGCCTAGGATAGAGAAAGAGAGAGAGTGTGGTAGAATAAAGTCCCCATTAGGGGGACTGGAGCACTACCTACCAGGGACAGGACTGATGGGAACTGCCTCAGCCCGCCACCATGCTAAAGAGAGGAGACGGGGGATCCATTTACTCTGTTACAGAAGCTGTCAATTCACTTCATTGGATTGATCAGTGCACTGATCCAGGCAGTGGAGTGTGTGTGTGTCTATTGAAGAGGGTTAGATTGGGGTCTGGGGGCTAGCTAATACCCAMCCCAGARGCTGCTCMGGGACCGAACGTGTGACTCGTGGGTCTCAGCGAAAGCCCCTTCTCGTCACAGATATTTGCAAACAGATGTACACAGCCSCSCCGCAGGTTTTGATCAATCAAGCTTTAACAAGTCAAGTTGWCTGGATGCGAATGTAARYKTTTGCATGTGAAAGGCGGAGGCTGCYGAAGGCCTGGTTTTGATTAGGCCTAAGCAGATAAATGGCAGATTGAAACGGCCCCCTGCAACCGGGGAGCAACCCAGAGGTCCAGGGGTTTAAGTCAGACTGATATAAACTCTGTTTCTGTTACTTTCTTCTGCTACCCAATGAATAGATCCATTATTCAGTGGACTCTTTCTCATCTCTACTGAATTGAAGTGGAAGCAGCTTAAAGTGCTTTCCCCTTGTCTCCGCTTCTCTTCTCTCGCCTTCTCTCCCCTTCTCTCCCGTTTCTCCTTTCTGCTGCTTTCTCTTCTCCTCCCCCAGATTTGCATTCTGAAATTGACATGGATGTGTGATTAGCTATCATAGCAAACGAGCTGCAGGCCCTTCAGTTGCTATCTGAAATTTTGACCACTGTAGACTTGTGGCGTCCTCAACATCCGTATATATCATTTCTAAAACGTGTACTACGTGCTCAAACCCTTGTACTTGTATTAAACGTTTCCCCTAAAGTGAGTTATGATGCCTGTTTCTCTTAGTTAATCAATACATTGACCTCAGCCTATCCCAGGTCTGTAAAAACTCCTCTCTCTCTACACACACAAAGACTTAGCAGCCAAGTGCCACAGGAGGCCCCTGAGTGTGCTGCCTGCCCGGCTGGGAACCCCAGTGAACACACCTGCCCTTATTGCCCCCCCACCCCCACCACCAGGGGGATGCTGCTGGCCTCGCATTGATAAAGACCAGACTCTCACACACACACATACACATACACACACACATACACACACCTGAAGCCTGGCATACTGTATATCTAGATATTAATTGGAAAACTTTCAAAAATCTCACAGATGTTTTGTGATCAGTATGAAATAAGATATAAACCCAGTTTGAGATAATATTAAGTTTATATTTCAGTTTGGTGATGTGTGAGGATTTGTAAGCAGTTGATTTGAATTTAACACTATAGCAGAGGGTTGTGTGTGGCTTCTCTTCCCGCTAGAGAGCCTGTTAAACACAGAGGTTTGTATTTACTCTCTTCTTCCCTCTTCTCCTCTTCCTTTCTTTCTTGCAGTCGACTTCTTGGCAAAGTATTGCATTTTCAGCCAGGAGAAGCTGGCAGAATACAAAAGGGCTTTTGAAGCGGTAAGTGAAAGGGGATTTAAACCCTCTCTGTTCACACTATGCCTCAGATACACTCCCTCTTTCTTCCTCGTTTTCTGTCTCTCTCTTTCTCTAGTTCTTACTCTCTCCTTTTCACTCTTCCTGTCTCTCTCTTTCTCTCATTGTTACTCTCCCTCCTTTTCACTCTTCCTGTCTCTCTCTTTCTCTAGTTATTACTCTCTCCTTTTCACTCTTCCTGTCTTTCTCTTTCTGTAGTTCTTACTCTCCCTCTCCTTTTCACTCTTCCTGTCTCTCTCTTTCTGTAGTTTTTACTCTCTCCTTTTCACTCTTCCTGTCTCTCTCTTTCTGTAGTTTTTACTCTCTCCTTTTCACTCTTCCTGTCTCTCTCTTTCTGTAGTTCTTACTCTCCCTCTCCTTTTCACTCTTCCTGTCTCTATCTTTCTGTAGTTCTTACTCTCTCTCTCCACTTCCCTCTTCCTGTCTCTCGTGATTCTAACTTTGCTTGCATGAGGATGTTGTTGTTGATTATGATAATGTTGATGATGATCCCTTCAGGTTGTCATCGATGCTGATGGTTACATCTCCTGCCTGTAAGTGCTGATGGCACTAAAGAAGGTCATTCCTCCAGAGCTGCTCTCTGATGAAGAAGAGATATACGTCTACAGGGTAAATACAACACACACACAACACCTTCCGTATCACTTTGACCATGATGGTTTTTCTCTCAGATCCTGGAGATGGTGGATTTCAGGGTGACAGATGGACTTACAGACCTGGCTCTTTGCTGTGGTTGCGAGCCTGGAGCAGAAAATAGCCACCATGGAGTGAGTAGTCCAAGTCACCAATCCAACTCCCTTTTCACAATGAAGTRGAAAGAGGTGTCACTGAACCCCCCACCATGAATAAGAATAATAGTGTGTGTGTATGCATCCGTATGTCTGTCCACTGTGTGTGCATCGGTATGTCTGTCCACTGTGTATGCATCGGTATGTCTGTCCACTGTATGCATCGGTATGTCTGTCCACTGTGTATGCATCGGTATGTCTGTCCACTGTGTATGCATCGGTATGTCTGTCCACTGTGTATGCATCGGTATGTCTGTCCACTGTGTGTGCATCGGTATGTCTGTCCACTGTGTATGCATCGGTATGTC
>NW_019945561.1:7383-9695 GCF_002910315.2 Salvelinus sp. IW2-2015 | reverse complement strand
AATGGTTAGGACACAAAGTCAAGGTATGTGGTTATCACAAAGCCCTGATCTCCAATCCCAAAGAAAAATGTGTGGGCAGAACTGAAAAAGCGTGTGCCGAGCAAGGAGGCCTATAAACCTAATTCCAGTTGCACCAGCTCTGTCAGGAGGCAATGCGGCCAAATTCACCCCAACTTTTTTTACGTGGAAGGCTTGTGGAAGGCTAACCTGAAACGTTTGACCAAGTTAACACCAATTTAAACGCAATGCTCCAAATAACTAATTGAGTGGTATGTAAACTTCTGACCCACTGGGAATCGTGATGAAATAAATAACAAGCTCGAAATAAATCATTCTCTCTACTATTATCTGACATTTCACATTATTGCAAATTTAAGTGGCTGAATCCTAACTGACCTAAGACAGGGAATTTTCTACTAGGATAAATGTCAGAATTGTGAAAACCTCGAGTTTAAATGTTGGGCTAATGGTGTATGTAAAACTTCCGACTTCAACTGTATGATATACGGATGTTGAGGATTGCCCCACAAGTACATGATCAGTGGTCAACATTTCAGATAGCAACTGAAGGGACTACATCTCGTTGCCTATGATAGCTAATCACACATCCACGTCAATTTCAGGCTTCTGGAGGAGGAGAAGAGAAAGCAGCAGAAAGGAGAAAACCGGAGAGAGTAGGAAGAGATGGAGAGAACAGAGAGGGAAGAAGAGAAGGGGAGAGAAGGGAGGAGCTCTTTTTAAGCTGCTTCCACTTCAATTCAGTAAGATGGAGAAGGAGTCGCACTGAATAATGGGATCTATTCATCTGTGGGAGCAGAAAAAAGTAACAGAAACAGATTTGTATCAGTTGACTTGTAAAACCCCCTGGACCTCTGGGTGCTGCCCGGTTGCGGGGGCCGGTTTCAATCTGGCATTTATCTGCTTCAGTTGTCCTTAAGCCATTTTGCCACAACTTTGGAAGTATGCTTGGGGTCATTGTCCATTTGGAAGACCCATTTGCGACCAAGCTTTAACTTCCTGACTGATGTCTTGAGATGCTGCTTCAATATATCCACATAATTGTCCTTCCTCATGAAGCCATCTATTTTGTGAACTGCACCAGCCCCTCCTGCAGAAAAGCATCCCCACAACATGATGCTGCCACCCCCATGCTTCACAGTTGGGATGGTGTTCTTCGGCTTGCAAGCCTCCCCCTTTTTCCTCCAAACATAACGATGGTCATTATAGCCAAACATTTATATTTTTGTTTCATCAGACCAGAGGAAATTTCGCAAAAAAGTACAATCTTTGTCCACATGTGCAGTTGCAAACCGTATTCTAGCTTTTTTATGGCAGTTTTGGTGCAGTGGCTTCTTCCTTGCTGAGTGTCCTTTCAGGTTATGTCGATATTGGACTCGTTTTACTGTGGATATAGATACTTTTATACCTGTTTCCTCCAGCATCTTCACAAGGTCCTTTGCTGTTGTTCTGGGATTGATTAGCACTTTTCTCACCAAAGTAAATTATTCTCTAGGAGACAGAACGCGTCTCTTTCCTGAGCGGTGTGACGGCTGCGTGGTCCCATGGTGTTTATACTTGCGTACTATTGTTTGTACAGATGAACGTGGTACCTTCAGGCATTTGGAAATTGCTCCCAAGGATGAACCAGACTTGTGGAAGTCTACAATTTTTCTTTTGAGGTCTTGGCTGATTTCTTTTTATTTTCCCATGATGTCAAGCAAAGAGGCACTGAGTTTGAAGGTAGGCCTTGAAATACATCCACAGGTACACCTCCAATTGACTCAAATGATGTCAATTAGCCTATCAGAAGCTTCTAAAGCCATGACATGATTTTCTGGAATTTTCCAAGCTGTTTACAGGCACAGTCAACTTAGTGTATGTCAACTTCTGACCCACTGGAATTGTGATACAGTGAATTATAAGTGAAATAATTTGTCTTTAAACAATTGTTGGAAAAATTACTTGTGTAATGCACAAAGTAGATGTCCTAACCGACTTGCCAAAACTATAGTTTGTTTAACAAGAAATTTGTGGAGTGGTTGAAAAACGAGTTTTAATGACTCCAACCTAAGTGTATGTAAACTTCCGACTTCAACTGTATATAATTTCTAAAATGTGTACTATGTGCTCAAACCCCTTTACTTGTATTAAACGTTTCCCCTAAAGTGGGTTATGATGCCTGTTTCTCTTAGTCAATCAATACATTGACCTCAACTGATCCCAGGTCTGTAAAAACTCCTCTCTCTCTACACACACAAAGACTTAGCAGCCAAGTGCCACAGGAGGCCCCTGAGTGTGCTGCCTGCCCGGCT
>NW_019945561.1:0-1029 GCF_002910315.2 Salvelinus sp. IW2-2015 | reverse complement strand
TTCCTGTCTCTCTATTTCTCTAGTTTTTACTCTCTCTCTCCTTTTCACTCTTCCCGTCTCTCTCTTTCTCTAGTTCTTACTCTCTCTCTCCTTTTCACTCTTCCTGTCTCTCTATTTCTCTAGTTTTTACTCTCTCTCTCCTTTTCACTCTTCATGTCTCTCTCTTTCTCTAGTTCTTACTCTCTCTCTCCATTTCACTCTTCCTGTATCTCTCTTTCTCTAGTTCTTACTCTCTCTCTCTCCATTTCACTCTTCCTGTCTCTTGTGACTCTAACTTTGCTTACATGATGATGTTGTTGTTGTTGATGATAATGTTGACGATGATCCCTTCAGGTTGACAGCGATGCTGATGGTTACATTTCCTGCCTGCAAGTGCTGCTGGCACTAAAGAAGATCATCCCTCCAGAGCTGCTAACTGATGAAGAAGAGATATATGTCTACAGGGTAAATACAATACACACAACACACACACACACAACACCTTCTGTATCACTTTGACCATGATGGTTTTTCTCTCAGATCCTGGAGATGGTGGATTTCAGGGTGACAGATGGACTTACAGACCTGAGGCTCTTTGCTGTGATTGCGAGCCTGGCGCAGAAAATAGCCACCATGGAGTGAGTATTCCAAGTCACTAATCCAACTCCCTTTTCACAATGAAGTCGGAAGAGGTGTCACTGACCACCCCACCATGAATAAGAATAATAGTGTGTGTGTATGCATCAGTATGTCTATCCACTGTGTATGCATCAGTATGTTGGTCCACTGTGTATGCGTCAGTATGTCTGTCCACTGTGTATGCATCAGTATGTCTGTCCACTGTGTATGCGTCAGTATGTCGGTCCACTGTGTATGCATCAGTATGTTGGTCCACTGTGTATGCATCAGTATGTCTATCCACTGTGTATGCATCAGTATGTCGGTCCACTGTGTATGTATCTGTATGTCTATCCACTGTGTATGCATCAGTATGTCTATCCACTGTGTATGCATCAGTATGTCTATCCACTGTGTATGCATCAGTATGTC
>NW_019945560.1:37186-39686 GCF_002910315.2 Salvelinus sp. IW2-2015 | reverse complement strand
GCAGCCGAATACCTGACACTGTGAACTGCACCCAACTTAAGGAATAGCCTGTTGACTATCGTACAGAAACTCAGTTGAGGTCAGTAGCCTTGCTATTGAGAAAGGGCGTAGTACCGTAGGCAGACATGCGACTATCGTCGTTCTGTGCATAAGAGAAAGACGGCGGTGATCGTGGTGCTCACTCGGCCCACAAAATGCAGGTGGCAAGACTGAGCCTGCAGCTTCCTACCTCACTGCCCAATAGCTATGACCATATTTTAAGAAAAAAGGAAACAGAAAGAATGTAATTCTGTTCCCGCGCGCCCCCGGTCTTCGCAGAATCAGCTACAGATCCCCACAAACAGACAATTTCAAAAACAAAGCATCCAAATTTGATAAAGCTACCACTATCTACTTGGGTGAAATTCCATAGAACAAAGGTGGTAGCCAATCAACACAGCAGCATAGATTTGTGACCTGATTGCCCCAGCAAGAAAGAGGGCAAACCGAGTGAAGTCGAACCGAAAACAACCATTGGTAAGATAAACTACCATATTAATGCACATATTTATGTTTCATGAGCGACGGTCCATATTAACATGTAACTATATTATTTTCCCTTCTGTGTGATACTTCTGACCATGCTTGGTACCGGTGTTACAGAACACTTGATAATAGTCGAAAATAATGATTGTAAGCACATTTGTAATGTCTCTTATTGTTTTGGAAACTCCTGTAATGATGTGTAATATGTTTAAACTGTATACATCTTCTTGTATTGTTTATATTCAAACTTTTGTAAATATTATCAGGTAACTCATATATACTTGCTTGGCAATGTTAAACACAAGAATGCAGGAGATATCCGCGTGGATTGAGGGTAGAGCGGGATAACTGCCAGGTAATTCGACATTGTCCGACGAGATGTTTTCGCCATGCAAAAGCCGCCCTTAGAATTGAAAGGTGTGAAGTGAATATACGAGGAGATAGGAGTCGAGAGAGAGAGAGAGAGAGAGAGAGAGGAGTGAGAGAAAGTGGAGAAAGAGTGGAGGATAGAGAGACAGAGGAGTAGAAAGAGGCGAAGAGGAGGGTGTGAAGAGGAAGGAGAGTGACGATTCCGAGGGTTGCGGATTCCGTGGTTTTTCAATCTCAACCCACGCAGGCAGGAAACATAGAAGAGCATGAGCCTCCAGTGATTGGAGAGGAGAGCAAACTATCAACACCCACACACACCTTAGCTAAAAACACACAGCACACACACCTACCGTAAAACACACGTACACAACACAAAGCAGACCTGACAGCTTTCTACCGCCATATGAGATCATGGCCCGTGTCGCCAGTGGGTGTGTGGTGGTGTGTGGTGTGTGTGTTGTGTGGTGTGTGTGTGTGTTGTGTCGTGTGGTGTGTGTGTGTGGTGTGTGTGTGTGTGTGTGTGTGGTGGTGCGTGCGTGCGTGCGTGCGTGTGTGCGTGTGTGTGTGTGTGTGTGTGTGGTGGTGTGAGGTAATGCATTAGTGAATGTGCAGGTTGACTCATAACCCCCAGTCCCTGTGGTTATCAGCGGGGAGGTTCAGGGGGTTTTTAAGAGTAATGTGTGGTTAGGGGTATGAAAGGGAATGGAAGCGGCCCGTGGGGGTGGCGAGGCGGGGTTCGACTGAAAGGACAAAGGAATAGAATTAAGAGAAAAGAATAAGAGAAAAAAAGAGCCCCTTCATAAAAAAATCTAGAAATGTCCTTTATTCTTGTGGGTAGAATCAATGATCTCATGGGCTACATTGAGCGCTTTTTTCCTTTTCATATAATCTTGTTTGTCTGATCTGTTAAGAAGCTAGACGGCTCTCCTAAAATCGCGGCGCAACAAGTCGTGCCTTGGCCTTCCCCTGGTATTCCAAAATCTTTTCCAAACGTGATTCTGTAGGCGCTTAGGGTCTGGAAGCGTGCTTTTTTTCGTTATTACCAATTAACAGTTCAGTGGGTCGGGCAGTTATGCAGGGAGGGTGCAAGATTTTTGTTCAGTCAAAGGACGTATGCGGTGGTGAGCTGTTATCGGGTGATGTTGGGTTGGGTCATGTAGGGGGGGTGGATGACAGGCTGCTACTCATTCCTAGGTGGTTTAGGAGAGAACACTGCAAGTTTGAGGGGGCCAGCAAAACTGAAAGATTGCTTGATCGGAATCCCGCTGGCATGCGGGTGGACAGGAGGTGGAGAAAATACAAGTGTCGGGTCTGGCCCTGCCGTGGAGGAGCTACAGAGGGCGTCAGTATAACACCAGCTGAGTTCCCCCTAAGGTAGGGACCAGGTATAAGTTGTGGTAAAATGAAAGAAATTTAGTTCTACAACGCTTTTTGCTACGTGGAAATAAGAAACATGCGCATAGGTTTGTTGGGTGATGTGTCTTAGAAAAAGCTGCAGGTGTGTGTGTGGGTGTGTAGCGTGAAACGAGTGACTAATCATCCGTTAAGATACTAAGATTATGGTACGACACAGTCATCTCGATTTATGAAAACACTCGTGACATGA
>NW_019945560.1:23005-32881 GCF_002910315.2 Salvelinus sp. IW2-2015 | reverse complement strand
AGGAGACGACAGGAAGAGGGCGAGAGCAATAAGATAGAGAGAGAGGAGAGAGTGAGGAGAGAGAAGACCATGAGGGAGAAGAGAGACACGAGAGCCAGTAGGTAGAGAAGAGAGAAGAGGATGTGAGAGAGAGAGAGAGAGAGAGAGAGACAGAACAACAGCACAAATTAGACCCAACCAAATCATAGAAAACAAAAAGGATAAACTTCTTGACACATGGGAAAGAAACTTAACAAAAAAACCAGAGCAACTAGAATTGCCTATTTTGGCCCCTAAACAGAGAGTACCACAGTGGCAGGGATACCTGACCACCTGTGACTGCACCCAACTTAAGGAATAAGCTTTGACTATCGTACAGACTTTCAGTGAGGCAGTAGCCTTGCCTATTGAGAAAGGCTGGCCGTAGGCACGACATGGCTCTCAAAGAAGGACAGGCTATGTGCGCTCACTGCCAAAAATGTAGGTGGAAACTAGCTGCATTCCTACCTGCCTTGCCCAATGTTATGACCATATTAGAGGACATACTTCCGCTCAGATCACACAAATCCAAAAGAATTCAAAAACAATTCCAATTTTGATCAAACTCCAATATCTTACTGGGTGAATCCAACTTCTGTGCCATCACACAGCAGATTTGTGACCTGTTGCCACAAGTAAAGGGCAACCAGGTTGAACGAACAAAACAACCTTGTAATTACAACCCATCTTAATAACTTATTTATTTTTCCCTTGTGTACTCTAAACCATTTGTACGTTGTTACAACACTGTATATTAGAAATAATATGACATTGTAATGTCTTTTATTGTTTTAAACTCCTGTATGTGTAATGTTTACTGTTAATTTTTATTGTTTATTTCACCTTTGTATATTATCTACCTCACTTGCTTTGGCAATGTAACACATGTTTCCATGCCAATAAAGCCCCTTGAATTGAATGAATTGATAGAGAGAGAGAGAGAGAGAGGAGAGAGAGAGAGAGAGTGAGAGAAAGTGAGAAAGAGTGGAGATAGAAGACAGAGAGAGTGAAGGAGAGGCGAAGAGGGTGTGAAGGAGAGATGACGATTCGAGGGTTGCGGATTCCGTGGTTTTTCAATCTCAACCCCAGCAGGAAAACATAGAGAGATCAGCCTCCAGTGATTGGAGGAGAGCAAACTATCACACACACACACACCCTTAGTAAAACACACACACACACACACCTTTGTAAAACACACACACCACAAAGCAGACCTAGAACAGCTTCTACCGCCATATGAAGTCATGGCCCAGTGTGTGCTGTGTCGGTGTTGATGTGTGTGTGTGTGTGTGTGTAGTTGTGTGTGGTGTGTGTGTGTGTTGATTCGTTGTGTGGTGTGTGTGGTGTGTTGTGTGTCTGTGCTGTATAGTGGTGCTGTGCGTGCGTGCGTGTGTGCGTGTGTGTGTGGTGTGTGTGTGTGTGTGTGTGTGAAGCTCTCTCTCTCTTTCTCTCCTCTGAAGCGTATAATTGGACGCCTCTTGTCCTGTCCCGTCCATCTCTCTCTTTGATATAGTAGTGTGTTTATATGAGTGTGTGTGTGTTATTGTATGTGTGTGTACAGGCAGCACTGGCCTCTGCCTTGGCAGTATGTCAGTGTAGTTTAGTAAGCAGAGCACATGTCTTCAGTTTAGACTTAGTGCTGTTCAGCTGGCTAGCAGCGCTGCCTGTTTATGTGTGTGTGTGTGTGTGTGTTGTGTTCAGTTGAATAACAGCTCTGCCAGTCTGATCCATTATACATAAGGAGTAAGGTAATCCACTGAGCCAGGGGTTATAGACCTGTCTGTCTGACCTGTCTGTCTGTCTGTCTGTCTGTCTGTCTGTCTGTCTGTCTGTCTGTCTGTCTGTCTGTCTGTCTAACCTGTCTGTCTGTACTGTCTGTCTGTTTAACCTGTCTGTCTGTCTGTTTAACTTGTCTGTCTATATAACCTGTCTGTATGTATGTATAGCGCAGCAAAGCACGTTAGCGCAGCAAAGCACAGATGGTAGTAGGCTATAAGTGTGAATGGTCCCTTAGCGGAAAACACCATTATCAAAAGTGACCGCAAATGTAATTATGCATGTAATGCTTTTATTATAAAGGCACATTTTTATGGTGAAATTGATCTTCCCCAAACTTGAGACTCACGCGCTGCTTATGTATGCCAGTTAGTTACACCTGATTCATTTTAATAAGTTATTCGGCCACTTTAAATGTAATACAAACCTTATCAGAACATATAGGCCTATGGGCTAGGTTACATGAGGTGTGCGACTATGATTCGACTTTGAGGCTGTTTCTTATGCTGGTCATCATTCACAAGTGATAATATATAATTCCCAAGTGATATGCTAATATTGTCACCCATCAGATTATTCTCTTTACATATACTAAGTAATATGTGTGTGACATTTGTTTTGATTTAGAATGGACCATTATCATGCACCTGTCACGAGACAGTGGCAGTGGAAAACATACATGTCATCTATGCACTTAAATAGCGAATGGAGGATGCTTTTCCCCGTGGTTTATTTTCATGCCAACCAGGTAGGCTATATTCCTGTTTGTTTTAAGACTCTCCTCATACGCAATTTTATCTCCCAGAAAAAATCACATTAACTCTGTCTGCTGATGTCATCAACGCCAGACGCTGTAACTGCTCCGGAATCACTCAAAGACACTTATTACCAAGACGGGGAACAGTTTAGCATTTCCTATAGGATAATATATAACATTTAGCCGAGAAGCTAACACAAGCTCCAGGAATGACTCCAGAATAGAGAGATTGGCGTGATCAAACACACTTATTACCAAGACAGGGAACGGTTAGTATTTCCCCATAGGAAAAATGTGGTGACAGCTAATGCTAACAAGTTAACTCTCTTGGTCATATCCTCATATCTTCTTTGTTCGGATTCATGTCAGATGTTTTCATATGAATGATGTCCATTAGACCAAGATGATGTCACTCTTTCACCTACACACAAACACATCAGCTTTTTGTTTAGACACATCCACCCAATTGCACATATTTTATTTAACAAGGCAAGGCAGTTAAGAACAATTCTCATTTACAATGACTGCCTACCGGGGAACAGTGGGTTAACTGCCTTGTTCAGGGGCAGAACGACAGATTTTTACCTTGTCAGCTCGGGGATTCGATCTAGTAATCTTTCCAGTTGCAGTTACCTGTCAACCCCTAATGACCCCAACTTCCCGACAGACTAAAAGTGAAAATCTGACCCTACACCCGACCCTGACCTGTTATATTGAAAAACGCTTGTAGACTACAGGACAGAGGAGATTTTTTGGACCGGGGATGCAGGACTTTGTTGGACCGGATTTATAGATGTCTTTGCTTTAATGCCAGATGACTAAAATAATGAAGAAAAGCATCAATGTAGCCTATAGATATATTATTACACAAGGAATAGGGCATTTCTAGATTTATTGAAGGTATTATTTTGTCTTTAGTCAACCCGCCTGCCCACCCACGCGCCCTTCAACAACACAATATCAACGACCCTGAACCTCTCCCGCTGATAACCACAGGGACTGTGGGTTATGAGTCAACCTGCACATCACTAATGCATTCACACCACACACACACACACACACACACACACACACACACACACAGCACACACACACACACACACACACCACACACACACCACACACCACACACACACACACACACACACACACACACACACACACACACACACACACACACACTGGGGCCATGACTTCAAGCTAATGACTCATATGTGGTAGAAGCTGTTCTAAGTCGCTTTGTGTGTGTGTGTGTTTACTAGGTTGTTGTGTGTGTGTTTTACTAAGGTTTGTGTGTGTGTGTGGTTTTTAGTAAGGTTGTGTGTGTGGTGTGTTTTACTAAGGTTTGTGTGTGTGTGTGTGTTTAGTAAGGTTTGTGTGTGGTGTGGTTTTAGTAAGGTTTGTGTGTGTGTGTTTTACTAAGGTTTTTGTGTGTGTGTTTTTACTAAGGTTTGTGGTGTGTGTGTGTGTGTTTTTACTAAGGTTTGTGTGTGTGTGTTTTACTAAGGTTTGTGTGTGTGTGTGTGGTGGTTTTTACTAAGGTGTGTGTGTGTTGTGTTTTTAGTAAGGTTGTGTGTGTGTGTGTGGTTTTAGTAAGGTTTGTGTGTGTGTGTGTTTACTAAGGGTTTGTGGTGTGTGTGTTTTAGTAAGGTTTGTGTGTGTTGTGTTTTAGTAAGGTTTGTGTGTGTGTGTTTTACTAAGGTTTTGTGTGTGTGTGTTTTAGTAAGGTGTGGTTGTGTGTGTGTTTTACCTAAGGTGTGTGTGTGTGTGTGTGTTTTACTAAGGTGTGTGTTGTGTGTGTGCGTGTGTTTACTAAGAGTGTGTGTGTGTGTGTGTGTTTTACTAAGGTGTGTGTGTGTGTGTGTGTTTTTGTAATGTGTGTGGTGTGTGTGTTTTCTAAGGTGTGGTGTGTGTGTGTGTGTGTTTTTACTAAGGTGTGTGTGTGTTGTGGTGTTTTTAGTAAGGTGTGTGTGTGTGTGGTTTTTACTAAGGTGTGTGTGTGTGTTTTAGTAAGGTGTGTGTGTGTGTGTTTTAGTAAGGTGTGGTGTGTGTGTTTTTTACTAAGGTGTGTGTGTGTGTGTTTAGTAAGGTGTGTGTGTGTGTGTTTTACTAAGGTTGTTGTGTGTGTGTGATAGTAAGGTGTGTGTGTGTGTGTGTGTTTACCTAAGGTGTGTGTGTGTGTTTTTACTAGGTGTTGTGTGTGTGTTTTACTAAGGTGTGTGTGTGTGTTTTACTAGGTTTGTGTGTGTGTGTTCTAGGTGTGTGTGTGTGTGTTTTACTAAGGTGTGTGTGTGTGTGTTTTACTAAGGTGTGTGTGTGTGTGTGTTTTACTAAGGTGTGTGTGTGTGTGTGTTTATAAGGTGTGTGTGTGTGTGTTTTACTAAGGTGTGTGTGTGTGTGTGTGTTACTAAGGTGTGTGTGTGTGTGTTTTTACTAAGGTGTGTGTGTGGTGTGTGTGTTATAAGGTGTGGTGTGTGTGTTACTAAGGTTGTGTGTGTGTGTGTTTTACTAAGGTGTGTGTGTGATTGTTGCTCCCTCCAATCACTGGAAGGCTTGATTCTTCTATGTTTTTCCTGCTGGGTTGAGATTTGAAAAACCACGGATTCCGCAACCTCGGAATCGTCATCTCTCATATCACCCTCTTCGCCTCTCCTTCACTCTCTCTCTCTCTCACTCTGCTCTTCCTCTGTCTCTCATCTCTCTCTCTCTCTCTCTGCTCTTCCTCTGTCTGCTGTCTCTCTCTCTCTCTCTCTCTCTCACTCTCTCTCACTCTCTCTCATCTCTCTCTCTCTGCTGTCTTCCTCTGTCTCTCTCTTCTCTCTCTCTCTCTCTCTCTCTCTCACTTCTCTCTACCTTCACTCTCTCTCTCTCTGCTTTTCCTCTGTCTCTCTCTCTTCTCTCTCTCTCTCTCTCTCTTCTCTCCTCTGAAGCGTATAATTGACGCCTCTGTCCCTGTCCCGTCCATCTCTCTCTTTGATATAGTAGTGTGTTTTATTAAGAGTGTGCGTTATTGTATGTGTGTGTGTGGTGTGTGTGGTTATTGTATGTGTGTGTACAGGCAGCACTGGCCTCTGCCTTGGCAGTATGTCAGTGTAGTTATAAAGCAGAGCACATGTCTTCAGTGTGCTGTGAGTCGTTTTGACTTAGTGCTGTTCAGCTGGCTAGCAGCGCTGCCTGTTTATGTGTGTGTGTGTGTGTGTGTGTGTGTGTGTGTGTGTGTGTCTGTGTGTCTGTGTGTCTGTGTGTCTGTTGGTGTCTGTGTCTGTGTGTGTGTGTGTATTTGTGTTCAGTTGAATAACAGCTCTGCCAGTCTGATCCATTATACTAAGGAGTAAGGTAATCCACTGAGCCAGGGGTTAGAGACTGTCTGTCTGACCTGTCTATCTGTCTGTCTGTCTGACCTGTCTGTCTGTCTGACCGTGTGACCGTCTGACCGTCTGACCGTCTGTCTGTCTGTCTGTCTGTCTGTCTGTCTGTCTGTCTGTCTAACCTGTCTACCTGTCTAACCTGTCTGTCTGTACTGTCTGTCTATCTAACCTGTCTGTCTGTTACCTTGGTCTGTCTATCTAACCTGTCTGTCTGTTTACCTTGTTGTCTATCTACCTTGCTGTCTATCTAACCTGTCTGTCTATCTAACCTGTCTGTCTGTATGTCTGTCTGTCTAACCCAGTGTTTTCCAAACTTGGTCCTGGGGCTCACCCTTAGTGCACATTTAGGGCTCACCCTTAGTGCACATTTAGTTTCTTGTCCTAACACTGTAAAGCTTGATGTTGACTTGGATAATCTTGTCCTAGCACTGTAAGTGTGGGTCTTTCTCGGAGGCTACAGTGAAGACAGACACATCGGGGACACAACTGCACGCGTCCTTATCCAATTCCGAGTGCATATTGAAGATATTGGAAGAACTGTCCACATTTATTTTTCGTCAAGCCAACAAGATGAGTAGGCCTAGAACAGAAAAACAATAGCCTATATCAATCCTACCCTCTCCCATAGTACAACCACTAGCCTATATCAAATCTACTCTCTCCCATAGTACAACCACTAGCCTATATCAATCTACCCCTCTCCATAGTACCACCACTAGCCTATATCAATCTACCCTCTCCCATAGTACAACCACTAGCCTATATCAATCTACCCTCTCCCATAGTACAACCCTAGCCCTATATCAATCTACCCTCTCCCATAGTACAACCACTAGCCTATATCAATCTACCCTCTCCCATAGTACAACCACTAGCCTATATCAATCTACCCTCTCCCATAGTACAACCACTAGCCTATATCATCTACCCTCCTCCCATAGTACAACCACTAGCCTATATCATTCTACACCTCTCCCATAGTACCACCACTAGCCTATATCAATCTACCCTCCTCCATAGTACAACCACTAGCCTATATCAATCTCCCTGTCCCATAGTACACCACTAGCCTAATCAATATACCCTCTCCCAATAGTACAACCACTAGCCTATATCAATCTACCCTCTCCCATAGTACAACCACTAGCTATATCAATCTACCTCTCCCATAGTACAACCACTAGCCTATATCAATTACCCTCTCCCATAGTAACCACTAGCTATATCAATCTACGCCTCTCCATAGTACAACCACTAGCCTATATCAATCTACCCTCTCCATAGTACAAAAGAAGTCAACCTACTGTATTCTATTTTGTGGGAGGAATAAATATTCCAAACATAGTCTGGACAGTTGTGGGAATGCGACAGATCGCAAATTAATACAACCACTAGCATCAAAAAACCACTAGCATCAAAACCACTAGCATCAAAACACTAGCATCAAACACCACTAGCATCAACACACTAGCATCAAAACCACTAGCATCAAAAACCACTAGCATGCAAAACCACTACGATCAAAATCACTAGCATCAAAACCACTAGCATCAAAACCACTAGCATCAAAACCACTAGCTCAACACCACTAAGCATCAACACCAACTAGCATCAACACCACAGCATAAGCAACCAACACCCGCAATCAACACCACTAGCATCAAAACCACTAGCATCAAAACCACTAGCATCAACAAACCTTTATACGCAATGTGGTGTGCAACAGATCAGAACGTTTAGCTTAACATGTTGATCATCTATGAGGCTATTTCTTCACATTATAAGCGCAGCAAAGCACACATGGCAGTAGGACTATACGTGTGAATGGTCCGTTAGCGTTAGCGCAGCAAAGCACACATGGCAGTAGGCTATACGTGTGAATGGTCCGTTAGCGTTAGCGAGCAAAAGCACACATGGCAGTAGGCTATACGTGTGAATGGTCCGTTAGCGTTAGCGCAGACAGCACACATGGCAGTAGGCTATAAGTGTGAATGGTCCGTTAGTGGAAAAACCATTATCAAAAGTGACCGCAAATGAATTATACATGTAATGCTTTTATTATAAAGGCACATTCTATGGTGAAATTGATCTTCCCCAAACTTGAAACTCACGCGCTGATTTATGTATGCCAGTTAGGCTCTACACCTTGATTCATTTTAATAAGTTATTTGGCCACTTTTAAATGTAATATAACCTTATCAAAACATATAGGCCTATGGGATAGGTTACATGAGGTGTGCGACTATGAGGCTGTTTCTTATGCTGGTCATCATTCACAAGTGATAATATATAATTCCAAGGATATGCTAATATTGTCACCATCAGATTATTCTCTTTACATATACTAAATAATATGTGTGTGACATTTGTTTTGATTTTAGAATGGACCATTATCATGCACCTGTCACGAGACAGTGGCAGTGGAAAACATACATACTTAAATAGCGAATGGAGGATGCTTTTCCCCGTGGTTTATTTTCATGCCAACCAGGTAGGCTATATTCCTGTTGTAAAGAGAAGCAATGAGAGAAGCAATGTGCACACACACACACACACACATATTAGGAAAGTTGAGAAATAAATATAGTAGGCCTAGCCTATGGAAAGCTGATGGGATCCTCCTCTTTTTAGTAGAGGCCATCACTCTGTTTTCTCACACAATTACATAGCCATATAGAAATGTTGCGCAACATAAGAATCTCATGAATTGTTGGATTAGATTTTACATTACATTTACATTGATGTCAGAGTGATTAGAGGGACAATAGAGTGCTGAGTACCAAGCAGTTATCAAGTTCGGTAGGCACTACCAATGACCATCAGCTGCATCAGAGCTAGGAGAAGCCCTAATTACTGTGACTAAACGGTCAGGTGGAAATTGACTGCTTTCATGACCTGTGACCGCACACACACACACACACACACACACACACACACACACACACACACACCACACAACACACACACACAACACACACACACACACACACACACACACACAACACACACACACACACACACACAAACACACACACACACACACACACCACAACACACACAACACACCCCACACACCCACACACAGAGGAGGGTGTAAAGTGGTGATAGATATCTACCTAGGGAGAGGGAGGGGTGAAAGCACACTGGAAAGGGATATCGCTTACCTCTCCCCCTCTATTTCTTTCTCTCTCTCTCTCAATCTTCTCTCACTGTCCCACTCCCCCACATCTCTCTCTCTCCTGCATACTAATGTGTTAGTCATGTCTGTCTGCTGTCTGTCTGTCATCATGACCCATATAGGAACTGCATGTTAACCTGTAAAGATCACAAGACTCGGAGATTAAGGGTGTGTATGTCTTGTTTCTTTGTCTGTGTATTTCTCACACAGACAAAGATCTACATACTTGGCAGTGTGTGCAACACACACACACAACAGACACATTTATACATACAGTACTTGGCAGTGTGTGCAAACACACACACCAACAGACACATTTAACATACAAGTACTTGGCAGTGTGTGCAAACACACACACAACAGACACATTTATACATACAGTACTTGGCAGTGTGTGGTGTGTTGTGTGTGGTGTCTTTATGTGAGTGTGTAGCACGTGCTATGTGTCTGATATAAACTGGTCCCCTGAAACAGGTGATTGTTGTGTGTGTGTCTCTATCTGTGTGTTTTGGTGTGTTTTTTACATACTTGGCAGAGTGGTGTGTGTTTGTTGTGCCTGTGTGTTTGGTGTGTTCTTTCCACATACTTGGCAGAGTGTGTGTGTGTTGTGTGAGTGTGTCGTGTGTGTGTGTGTGTGTGTGTGTGTGTGTGTGTGTGTGTGTGTGTGTGTGTGTGTGTGTGTGTGTGTGTGTGTGTGTGTGTGTGTGTGTGTGTGTGTGTGTGTGTGTGTGTGTGTGTGTGTGTGTGTGTGTGTGTGTGTGTGTGTGCGCTGTTGTGTT
>NW_019945560.1:21888-22980 GCF_002910315.2 Salvelinus sp. IW2-2015 | reverse complement strand
ATAAAGAAGAAGCAATGAAGAAGCAATGTGCACACACACCACACACACACATATTAGGAAAGTTGAGAAATAAATATAGTAGGCCTAGCCTATTGAAAGCTGATGGGATCCTCCTCTTTAGTAGAGGCCATCACTCTGTTTTCTCCACACAATTACATAGCCAATAGAAATGTTGCGCAACATGAGCTCATGGGCTCTCATGAAGTTTTTGATTGATTTTAACATTACAATTTACCATTGATGTCAAGAGTTTTTTTTTCATTTTTGTTATTTTCACCAGCTTTTTATAACTCAACTGTGCCTGTGTGTTCGGTGTGTTTTTCCACATCCTTTCAGAGTGTGTGTGTCTTTTCTCTGTGTGTGTGTGTAGGGCATGCTTAGTGTCTGATACAAACTGGTCCCCAGGAACATGTGACTTTTGTTGTTCAGATTCATGAGCGCTGTCTTTCTGTCTTTCTGTCTGCAAGACAACATGATCACACACAGACACACACACAAAAACACACACACACACACAGACACACACAAACACACAGACACACACACAGACACACACAAACACACAGACACAGACACACAGACACAGGGTGGCATAGAGCCTAGTGGTTAGAGCGCTAGGCCAGTAACTGAAAGGTTGCTGGATCGAATCCCAGAGCTGATAAGGTAAAAAAATCTGTTGTTCTGCTCCTGAGCAAATCAGTTAACCCACTGTTCCCCCGTAGGCCGTCAGTTAACCCACTGTTCCCCCGTAGGCCATCAGTTAACCCACTGTTCCCCCGTAGGCCATCATTGTAAATAAGAATATTTCTTAACTGACTTGCCTAGTTAAATAAAGGTTAAAAATAAAATCACACACACACACAAAAATGAGTATTGAATCTTCCTGTCGAATCAACAACATGATCTGTCATGACCCGACAGACTGAAGACAACCAGGAAGTAAGAAGGGGCTGGAGGAGTTAGGGTTAATGGATAAGAAGAGGAAACAGAGAGTAAAGGACTATTAAAGTGTGAAAGAATGCTGTGTTGTCATTGTCATCATCACTGTTGTCCTCTCTCTCTCTCTCTCCTTCTCTCTCTCTCTCCTCTCTC
>NW_019945560.1:13501-17928 GCF_002910315.2 Salvelinus sp. IW2-2015 | reverse complement strand
TATAAAGCAACAGGTCTTTCTCAAGCAGTAGAAGGGCTAGATGACCCTTATGTGGAATAAAAGCACCAGGTCTTTCTCAAGCAGTATGAAAGGGCTATGACCTGTAGTGGAATATAAAGCAACAGGTCTTTCTCAAGCAGTACGAAAGGGGATGACCTTGTAGTGGAATATAAAGCAACAGGTCTTTCTCAAGCAGTACGAAGGGCTGGATGACCTTGTAGTGGAATATAAAGCAACAGGTCTTTCTCAAGCAGTACGAAGGGCAGGATACCTTGTAGTGGAATATAAAGCAACAGGGCTTTTCTCAAGCAGCGTTGAGGTGAGGAAAGCTAGGCTGCGTTAAAATAAAGACAACTTCACCGTCACAAGAGAGACGTCAAAGGTCATGAGCAAAACCAGATGACAATATTAGAAAGACGACGTATGAAACATCGTAGCGATCGACCCCGTCCAGACCTGTTTGGATAACGCCTTGTGCATTCGGAGATGAACTGTGGTCTACTATGTACTTAACCTGTTCCTACTGTGTGCATCAGGGCGTAAGAGTCATTCTGATTTCTACTGGTCGTTTTTATTTTACAACACATCCTGACACTCAGCTCGTTTGTGACATTTATAGCGATGGGAGAGATTCTCTGAACATCTATTTTATACGACTGCGGACAAGTCGGGTTAACGGGACAGTAAGACAACCAGTCTGAATGGCGGATAACAAAAGAGGCTGTTAACTATGAGAGTAGAACATTATTGACTTCAAGTAAACCGTTTTGTGTGGTGTTTTTGTCCAGTATATGCTGTCATAAAAGGGGAGGTCCAAGCAGGTGGGATTCATTTGCATACAGGGGGGCCAGGGAATCTGGTCACAATACGAGACGAAGTAGGCAGATAGACACATTTTATTACCATGGTAGACGCAACACATCTGGATAGATTAGCGATCGATCATCTGATTGGATAGACGACAACCACATGTTAATGTACCACGGTTAAAGACAACAGACTGCTCTTCTTCTCAGTAAACCTTTATCTGATGATTAAGCACGCATGATGAAATCAGTAATAACCATGATTTTGTTCCAAATAGCCTACTATAGTCCTATTGCCCTGCACATAGCGCCTATTCCTATATAGTGAATTAGCAGACCTATCTACTATACACTTTAACCGAGACCAAGCCACTATCGCCCTATTCCCTATAGTGCACTACTTTAGACCAGGAACCTATTCCCTATATAGTGCACTACTTTGACCATGCCCCTAGGGGGAATAGGGTTCTGTTTGAAAACTCATGTCAACCTTTCCAAAGAGCTGAGCACTTCCCCTCAATCTCTCTCCTGCCCCTCCTCTGATCTCTCTCTCTCTCTCTCTCTCTCTCTCTCTCTACTCTCTCTCTCTCTCTCTCTCTCTCTCTCTCTCTCTCTCTCTCTCTCTCTCTCTCTCTCTCTCTCTCTCTCTCACACACACATAAACAGTCATCATGTGCGCACCACACACACACACACACACACACACACACACACAAACACACACACCACACACCACACACACACACACACACACACACACAACACACACACACACCCACACACAACACACACACACACAAAAGGTAATTGGTAATGTAGTTAGGTTTCACAACAGGGGGCAACAGGTCAAAAAACAGACTGAAACACACACAAAACACGCTTATATACAGGCACTGAGTAATCAACAGGAAATCTAGGTTACATGGTACGTGCATGGTGTGTGTTCTCTCTGTTGTATGAACTGATGACCCTTTGTCAACCCCCAGTGTAAACATTTAGCTCAAACACATTACTTATCAGTATGCATCCCTACCTCCCTCACCCCACACACCACACGTCAGAGCACAGCATTGGGAATATTCTGTGTGCATGCATATTTCTGTGTGTGAGTGTGTATATGTGTGTGTGTGTGTGTGTTGTGTTGTGTATATGTGTGTGTTCTGTGTGTGTTTTCTATTGTGTGTGTGTGTGTGTGGAACAGCATGCCAGCCAGTCTAAAACTTTTTTAATGAGAGCCTAGTGTAATGTAAAATACATCTGATTTAAAAAAATCTACAATCAATATCCTTGATCCTTAATATGATTCATGGCCTACTGAGGAGAGAGGAGTGAGGAGGAAGAAGAGTGAGAGAGAGAGACAGAGAGAGAGAGAGAGAGAGAGAGAGAGAGAGTAGAGAGGAGGAGAGAAGAGAGAGAAGAGAGAGAGAGAGAGAGAGAGAGAGAGAGGAGAGAGGAGAGAGGAGAGAGAGAGAGAGAGGAGAGAGAGAGAGAGAGAGAGAGAGAGGGAAAACTGGTTATGGTTATGCTGGTTATGTGAAGGGCATCAATAGACAGGAGACTGAATCTGATGAGATATAATGCCATTAGAGTAGAGCAGTCAGATAACAATACATAGAGAGGTTTGTTAACCATATCTGGTCTCCAGATCATCTCTGTTCCTCCTCTAAAACACAGGAGGTTGTACCATATCTGTCTCCAGATCATCTCTGTTCCTCCTCTAACACATAGAGGGGTCTGTACCATATCTGGTCTCCAAGTCATCTCTGTTCCTTCCTCTAACACATAGAGGGTTGTACCATATCTGGTTCTCCATGATCACTCTCTTTCCTCCTCTAACCACAGAAGGTTGTTGTACCATATCTGGTCTCCAGATCATCTCTGTTCCACAACAACATAATAACATCCCTGAGCAACCATAAAACACTTACTCTGTCAGCGTCAGAGAGCGACAACGAGTCAAAGTGGGAGGGGAGGTGAAGACTTGAACTCAGCTCTTTGAAAGGTTGACATGAGTTTCAAACAGAACCCTATTCCCCCTAGGGGCCCTGGTCTAAAGTAGTGCACTATATAGGGAATAGGGTTCCTGTCTAAAGTAGTGCACTATATAGGGAATAGGGCTCTGGTCTAATGTAGTGCACTACATAGGGAATAGGGTGCTATTTGGAACAAAACTCATGGTTATTACTGATTTCATCATGCTGCTTAATCATCAGATAAAGGTTTACTGAGAAGAAGAGCTGTTGTCTTTAACCGTGGTACATTAACATGTGGTTGTCGTCATCCAATCAAGATGATCCGATCGCTATCTAATCCAGATGTGTTGCGTCTACCCATGGTAATAAAATGTGTCTATCTGCCTACTTCGTCTGTATTGTGACCAGATTCCCTGGCCCCTCCCTGTATGCAAATGAATCCCACCTGCCTTGGACCTCCCCTTTTATGACAGCAGCTGTATAACTGGACAGAAAACACCACACGGTTACAGTCAATAATGTTCTACTCTCATAGTTACAGTCAATAATGTTCTACTCTCATAGTTACAGCCTACTGTTGTYATCCWGCCATTCAAGACTGGTTGTCTTACTGTCCCGTTAACCTCGACTTGTCCGCAGTCGTATAAATAGATGTTCAGAGAATCTCTCCCATCGCTATAAATGTCACAAACGAGCTGAGTGTCAGGATGTGTTGTACMGAATACAAAACGACCAGTAGAAATCAGAATGACTCTTACGCCCTGATGCACACAGTAGGAACAGGTTAAGTTACATAGTAGACCACAGTTCATCTCCGAATGGCACAAGGCGTTATCCAAACAGGTCTGGACGGGGTAGATCGCTAAGATGTTTTCATACGTCGTCTTTCTAATATTGTCATCTGGTTTTGCTCATGACCTTTGACGTCGGCGTACAAACACTTATCCCGCTAATGCGCTCTTAACTGACGTTAGAGCATTATCAGCCCATATGCTTTACTACGTCCAGACATTATCCATAATGCTTTACTGCGTACAGAACTATCCATAATGCTTTAACTGCGTACAGACATTATCCCATAATGCTTTACTGCGTACAGACATTATCCCATAGTGCTTACTGCGTACAGACATTATCCCATAATGCTTTACTAGCTAAGACATATCCCATAATGTCTTTACTGCGTACAGACATTATCCCATAATGCTTTACTGCGTACAGACATATCCCATAATGCTTTAACTGGTACAGACATTATCCGGCATAATGTACTGGTATGGATATAACTGGATAATATGTTAACTCGCATCATATTTTACACACATCACACACCCACACACACCACACACACACACACCACACACACACACCACACACACACACACACACACACACACACACACCAACACACAGCCAGTCAGCAGCCAGCCAGTCAGCCAGCCAGCAGCCAGCCAGCCAGCAGTCGTCCAGGTGCCAGTCAGCCAGTCAGCCAGCCAGCCAGCCAGGCCAGCCAGCCAGCGCAGCCAGCCAGTCAGCCACCAGTCGCAGTTGCAGCACAGTCAGGCCAGCCATGCAGCTAGCCACCAGTCAGCCAGGCAGTCAACCAGGACCAGCAGCCTAGCAGTCCAGCAGCCAGTCGCTCAGTCAA
>NW_019945560.1:0-8337 GCF_002910315.2 Salvelinus sp. IW2-2015 | reverse complement strand
CCAATCCAACTTTGATAAGCTGTGTGAAATCACAGCAGAGGAAGACGTGTGTCCCATTTCCATGAGAAAAGGATAACCAGTGGAGCCAAACAACTATTATAAATAACACTAGTATGTATCTGTTCATTTAGATGGCTAGATTACCTTGTAGTGGAATATAAAGCTACAGGTCTTTCTCAAAGCAGTACGAAGAGCTACATGACCTGTAGTGGAATATAAAGCCACAGGTCTTTCTCAAGGGAGTACGAAGGGCTACATGACCGTGGAATATAAAGCAACAGGTCTTTCTCAAGCAGTACGAAGGGCTAGTGACCTTGTAGTGGAATATAAAGCAACAGGTCTTTCTCGAGCAGTACGAAGGCTAGATGACCTTGTAGTGGAAATAAAGCACAGGTTTTCTCAAGCAGTACGAAGGGCTGATGACCTTGTAGTGGAATATAAAGCAACAGGTCTTTCTCAAGCAGTACGAAGGGCTGGATGACCTTGTAGTGGAATATAAAGCAACAGGTCTTTCTCAAGCAGTACGAAGGGCTACATGACCTTGTAGTGGAATATAAAGCACACAGGTCTTTCTCAAGCAGCGTTGAGGTGTAAGCTACGGTGGGTTAAAATAACGACAACTTCACCCGTCACAAGAGAGAGTAAAGCATTATGGGATAATGTCTGTGTAATGTGTAAACCATGACGAGTGATGCAGAACATCTGAAGGACAAACTTCAAACGGCCCAAAACAGACTGATTACAATTCTACTGCCGCTCAGCCTTATTGGACGCCCACTGGTCCTCATCATTCCAGGGAAGTGACCTGTCATCCTGTTGATCTCCGGGTGGTGTGGAACCAACATGTTTTCTAAACCTATACATGACCTCCTAGTTACCTCTCTGGTTATAGCCATCACACCACAGCCCGTGTTGCCAATATCAGGCCGCTGTGCCAGCGGAGGGGGGCTGGAAAAAGCTCTTTCCTGGTGCAGAAGAACAGAAAGGTGTACAAACCATATACAACCATCCCTACGCTGAGTAGTTTTAACTTAAACCTTAAGAAATGGTTTAATGGCAAAATGCTTTAAAACTGCACAGGCTAAAATGATGTATAATTGTATCATTGAACATAACTTGGAAATCTATTTAACTCCTTCTACTGTTTCCTCCCTGTTGATGAGGTGTATTTCAGATTCATTTTGTTTTCATGTTATTATCTTGTGTTTATTATTTACCACAATGGAAATACGTTTCTTACTCTTTTTTTGTGTCATCCTCAATTATTTTTATCACATTGTATTGTATCCACATGTGTGGTTGTATTGTGCTTAAAATGGTCAAATAAGTAAAATAAAATTCAATTAAACTGGTCAGTGACATGATAGGTGATTGGCTACTGGAGTCAGTGAGGTGAGAGGTGATTGGCTACTGGAGTCAGTGAGGTGATAGGTGATAGGCTACTACAGCTACTGGTGGCCATTTTGTGCCAATGTTGACAGCAGCAGTATAGGTCAAAGGTTAGAGAGGAACTAGGACACCTCAGAAACCAGGCCAGTTCAAACCAGTTCTTTCTGACCATTCTAGTCTGATATGGGTCAGAGGGAACTGTCAGGGTCTGGTTGTTTGAATATATGGGACTCATTTGACTGTAACAACAGTAGGGAGGGAAACATTTGAATGCCACACACACCTGAGAGTCCATTGCTCAAACATCTGACTGCATATCAAGAGGCTAATAAGAAGTCTCTCATGAATAGTCTACTGTTTAATATGCTTTATACGAAGTGTTCATCATTATTAGTCTGACGTCTTTAGTTCAGCCAGAAAAAAACAGAAAGCCTGCGATTTACTAGCATCTTTGTCCAGTGGCTGTACAAAAAGATAAAAAAAAAAATTGCGGCTTAATCACCCCCCCACCCCTAGCTGCCCTCACGTCGCTACAGAACAGGAGATGACTTACGTGCTCCTGATCCAGAGAGTAAATTGTACTGGTAACATCAAGCTGTGCCCCACCCTACAGAAACAGGGATTGACTAGTGTCCTGTCCAGGGTCTACTGGGCTACATCAAGCTGCCTCACCCTACAGAAACCGGAGATAGAACTAGTGTCCTGTCCATGGGGGTGTACTGGTACATTCAGCTGCCTCACCTACAAAACAGGAATAGACTAGTGTCCGTCTAGAGGGTGTGTACTTACATCAAAGTTGCTCACCCTACAGAAACAGGAGATAGCACTAGTGTCCTGTCCAGGGAGATGCTATTCTGTAACATCAAGTTTGCCCTCACCCATACGAGAAGACAGAGATAGACTTTTTAGTGTTCCTTCCAGGGGTGCGGGACTGGGTAATTCAAGTGCCTCAAACCCTTACAGAAACAGGAGAGGACTGTAGTGTTCCGGGTTCCAGGGGGAGAACACAAAGGGGAGGATACTGCACCCTATTCGCATCCCGAGCTTTTAGTCTTCCGAAGCAGCAAAATCTGCTCCTATGATACTATCGCAACCGATCCCATCCGTACAAAGGATGCTTACACACCAGTGTTCTACAGTCATGATAGCGCACTGTCATCGACCTCTCATGCAGCACATTAGGGGTGATCCTTGTCGTAGAATTACCCAATGCCATTACGGTAGAGGAAAAGAAACAAGGGATCAGACAGGTCCGCAGAGAAAGACAGCGATACGATATCTGTGAACTAGATCGCAGATGGGAATACATCCCACCATAATCCTAGCCACACCTACAAGTATTTATCATACTCTGCTACTGCAAGTACATCAAGCTGCCTCACGCTGTACAGAAAACAGGGAGATGCATAGGATTAGATGTCGCTTGTCCAGGGGTGTACTAGGCTACACTCAGCTGCCTCACAGTACGAAACAAGGAGATAGACTAGCTTGAGGGCGGAACCTGTCCCAGGGAGTGTACCGGGGATACTATCAAGCTGTCCTCACGCTACAAACAGAGAATAGACTAGCTGTCCCTTGTCCAGGGAGGGACTGATCGGCTACAATCAAGCTTGTCTCACCCTACAGAAACACGGAGAGATAGTGACACTAGTGTCCTGTCCAGAGAGGAGTTACTGCGTAACATCAAGCGACCTCACCTTTACAAAACAGCGAGGATAGACTAGTGTCCTGCTCCAGTGGAGTACATGCTATGGTACATCAAGCTGCCTCACCCTACTGAACAGAGAAGAATAGACTATGTCCTGTCCAGTGGTAAGCGCTGTACTGCGTCATCAGCCCTGCCCCTCTCACCCCTACAGAAAGTTGAGATAGTCTAGTGATCGTCTGTCCAGTGGCGCGGGGGCGTTACTAGCAGATACATCAATGCCTCACCCTACCAGAGACAGGAGAGTAGATGACTAGACTGTATCCTTCCAGGAGTGTACGTGGGTACATCAAGCTGCTCACCCTACAGAAACCAGGAGAAGACTAGTTGCATCCTATTCAGAGCGGTGCTCACTGTACATAGCTGCCCTCACCCCTACAGAAACAGGAGGCATAGATTACACCTAGTGTCCTGTCTCAACGGCAGGGGGACTGAATTCTACATTCCGTACATCAAGCTGCCCTTCACACCTTACAAAACAGGAGTATTAGACTAGATGTCCTGCTCTAGAGGTCGTATGTACTCGGTACATCAAGCTGCCCTCACCCTACAGAAACAGGATAGACTAGTGTCCGTGCTGTCTAGAGGGTCCTACTGACATCAAGTCTGCCCGCACCCCGGAGCTACAGACAACAGGAGACTAGGAACTAGTTCCTGTCAAGGGGCCTGATACTGGCTACATCAAGCTGGCCTCACTCATTACAGAAACAAGGAGTAGAGACTAGTGTCCGACTGTCCAGGGGACTGTCCACTGGTACTCAACTTGCTGCCTCACCCTACAAAACAGGAGACTTAGACGTTAGTGTCTCTCGTCCTACTGGGGTGTACTACGTACATCAATCCTGCCCGACCCTTACAGAAACCAGAGTAGACTAAGTGTCCTGTCCATGGGGTACTAATCGCGTACATCAAGCCATGCCTCACCCTACAGAAACAGGTAGAAGTAGACTAGACTGTCGCTGTCCAGGCGGTTGAACTGCTACTGCGTACAAGCTGCCTAGTCACCTTACAGAAACGAGGAATAGTCACATAGTGGTCTTGTCGAGTAGGGGCTGTTAACTCCGGTACATCAAGCGCCTCACCCTTACAGAAACAGGAGATTAGCAATATTAGCCTAGTCGCAGTGGAATTATGTTACGCCGTACTATCAAGCCTTGCTCACCTTACAGAAACAGGAGATAACTAGGATGTACCTGTCATAGAGGGGAACTGTACTCGCACTACATCAAGCTCCCCTCACCGCTACAAGAAACAGGAACTATAACTAGTCCTTGTAGATCATTCTGCGCTTCACGCGGAAGACACCTAAGTTTATAAAGCAGCACCATTTGATTACCATCCATCTGAGCGCCTCTAACGGTATGCCGTGACGACCCTTAATGAAACCAGACGGTTGACCTGTGTCAGCTGATGGGTACGCCTGCTTTGGCGAAACACAAGAGAACGAAAAATATAAGGCACGGACGCTTAAAACACGACTGGGACAGGACAGAGTGATGGCGATTTAATGAGCTTTATAAACTAAAATCACATAAAGGTCTCGACATTCAATGACAAACAGCTCTGGCGTATAGTACACACAGAAAGGAGAGATGAGAGAGAGATAGAGAAGGGAAGGATTGCGAGTGATGTCTGTCTAAGAGAGATTTAGAGGGAGAGAGGTGGAGAGTCAAGGATTGCCCATATTGTCATGCTCTAGACGGAGAGATAGAGAGAGAGAGGAGCGTGGAAGGTATTGCCTATGTCCTGTCTAGAGATGAGAGTAGGAGAGAATGCGTGGAAAGTATTGCTATGTCTGTCTAGAGAGAAGGAGAGAAGAGAGAGGTGGAAGCGAGATATTGCATGTCTGTCTAGAGGAGATAGAGTGAGATGAGGCTGGTAAGGATTGCCTATGTCTTGATCCATAGAGAGAGAGGAGAGAGAGAGAGAGATAGAGGAAGGTGTTGAGATTGCTAATGTCTGGGAGATCTAGAGAGATAGAGAGAGAGAGACGAGGTCCGAAGGATTGCTATGTCGTCAGGTCTAGAGACGATAGAGAGACGGCTGGAAGGATTGCTATGTCTGCGTCTAGAGAGAGAGAGAGAGAGGAGAGGAAGGATTGCTATAATGTCTGTTCGTAGAGGAATAGAGGAGAGGTGGAAGGAATTGCCCACTGTATGTCGTGTCTAAGTGAGAGCACGAGAGAGAGCGGCGATGGGGATGAGAGAGAGAGAGAGGGACAGGAGAGAGATGAGATGGCGCGCGTGGCAGTGTATGTATATATAACATAGTGCATCTCCCCACCTATCGCGGAATTTCCCACTGGGGTGATTGTTAACATAGTCTGCGAATCCTTTGAATTAATGACATCACACATACACACATACACGACACACACACTAGCTGTCTATCTCTTGGATGAGAAGACCAGTCATCCGAATTAATGTTCATCCATATGTTTAAGGCTTTACGTTTTAGCATGTAAGATCTGAAAAGAATTGATTAAGTTAGCGCCTATTAACTCTGAATTTTAAGGCTTACTGCATTAACTCTGAATTATTAGGCTTAGGCGATTTAACTCCTGAATTATGACTAAAAGGCTAAGGTATTTACCTGAATTCATAAGCGTAGCGTAATTAGACTCTGAATTATTAATTAGGCGTTAACTACTAAATATTAAGGTTATAGGTATTTAACTCTGATAAATAAGGCTTAGAGAGCGAGCGCCAAATTAACTCTGAATTCATTCAAGGTTAGGCTAATAACGTACAGAGCTGAATTATTAGGTTAGGCATTAACTCTGACATTGATTTAGGAGGAGTCTATTAACTCTGTAATTTATAAGGGTTAGGCCATTAACTCTGAAGATGTTATTAACGGGTAAGCGAACTTAACTTCTGAATTCATAAGGTTAGCATTAAGCTCTGAATTATTGAGCGTTAGGCTTATTAACTCTGAATTATAAGGTTAGTGATTAACTCTGGAATTATTAAGGTAGGCATCATAACGGGCGGAATTATTAAGCCTTAGCTTCACTGTCTGAATATTAAGGTTATAGCATTTAATCTGCAATTGATTTAAGGTATATTAAACTCTGTAAGTATAGGACCACTAACTGGCTATGGCGAACATAGGAGATCCTTTCATAGGAGCGGAAGAGACGCCAGTTTGAAGAGAGATGTGGAAGCGAGAGAAAGGATTAGTAGAAAGTGCCCTTACAGAGAGATGGAATGACGGAGAGATCGAACGTTATCGGAGAGGACGAGAGATCCATCAGCCTAATTATTAAGGTTAGCATGATTTAACTCTAATATTTAAATTAAGCTTATGTGCTTGAGATAACTCTGAATTATTAAGTTATGGGTATTAACTTGAACGAAATATTATGAAGTTAGGTATTACTCGATATTATTAAGCGTGTAGTACCTATTAGTAACTGAATTTAATTAAGGTTAGCCATATTCTGCACATTATTAAGGTTAGCGAATTAACGTAGCTGAATTATTAAGCGTTAGCATGTTAGACTACTGAAGTATTAAGGTTAGGGCATTAACTCTGAATTATTTAAGTGGACCCATTAACTCCTCTATGAATATTAAGTTACGTATTACTCTGAATATTAAGGGTAGCGCATTGAAGTTTGTAGCCCTCAAAACAATGCATCTCAAAAACAAATTCTTTTTGTTATTGAATCTGCATACGTTTGGCTCTTTGAGAATCAGAGTCAGATCTTGCGCTACGTCATTGCCACATCTCCCGTTCACACAACCGCCGCACTGAAGCGTAACAGCACTCACTGTTGTCCCTAACGGCGTTCACTTCATGCCGCGTCGGCCTCAGACATGGATGCGAGTCGTCGAATACTGACTTGCTATCACAGAGTGACCTGCTTGTAATGACGATATGTGTCAAACCAACATACGAAGTCCCTAGTTGAAGTAGCTACCGACCTTTGCAAAGCGTTCTCTACATTTTTGTGTGCCTTAATATTTATCTTAAAAAGAAGATGCAATATAGATTATGTGCTTTTTATGTTAATTTTATACAAAAAAAAAAATAAAAACAACAAAAAAAAAAACCCTGCTCCACATTTCAAAGAAAAATGTGCAAGTAAAATCTTAGAACATTTGAACAAAATGGCCAAGTTAAAATTCTCTTATAACATTTTCAACAGAAAGTACAAAATGAAGTGTGTTGGATGAAGTGCCCACTCAGCCGACCCAGTGAGTTATAACCGCGATGCAAACACCTTTGGCAGCCAATGACAGCTGGTGTCATATCATTTAAAAATAGGGTTCTTCCAACTCTTAGGGAAACAGTTATGAATCAACATCTCTAAAGTCCCCTCAGTACACTTGATTGGCGAAACCATTGAATGAGATAAAACGAATTTACATGTGTAGATCTGCTAAGGGAAAACATTGAATATAATCGGCTTTTAATGGAATTTAAGGCAGCAAAATGATGTCTTCACTTCTCCATTATACACTGAGTCGCCAAACGACATCCTTTCCCCTGATAGGATGTACTTGCTGGCCATACCTTCATGGACCCTGGACAAGGCTAGTGCGAACATATATAGATTGAACCCTTTCGTCAAAGGCAGGACCAGTTAATAGCGAAATAGCGACCCTTGCCGTAAAGGTAGTGACTATACTTAGGCCAATAGACCCTGCCCGTCAAAGTTGGGGCACTATTTAGGCGAATGTTAGACCCAAGAGTTCAAAAGATACGAAACAAGGAAAGAATAAAAAGAATCTGGAGGTTAGTAGAAAAGGTTAGGTGTGGCTTAAAAGGAATTAGGACCCGGTTCAAAGGTTTTAATGGGCTTATGTACGCGAATAGACCCTGGCGTGGTCCAAGTAATTGCGACGAGGTTGTATGTGCCTGGCACACACGGCCAGTAGTCTCTGTACCTCCTCCCTAGTGGGAGAGGCAATGTTCTTCGATTGGTTGTCGGTGAAGTCCCAGCTCGCGTCCCACTGATTGTGTCACGTCGAAACTTTTATTAGGGATGGTGTTGGAGTTAGTGCTTACCCGGCCATGCAGTCATGATGTAAGCAGGCAGTAGTAGGGATGGGGACTGAGCAGAGCACCCCTGAGGGCCCTCGTGTTGAGATTAGCGTGGTGGATAGTGTGTTCCCTACCCTTACCACCTGGGTGCAGCCGTCAGGAAGTCGCAGGATCCAGTGCAGAGGGAGTGTAGGTCCCAGGCATGGTCCTATTAAGCGTGAATATGACCCATGTGATTCTTCTCTCTCTTT
>NW_019945559.1:33673-43226 GCF_002910315.2 Salvelinus sp. IW2-2015 | reverse complement strand
AAGAGATAAAGGAAACACAGTGCCGTCATCCTTGCTTTGCACAAAAAGGGCTTCACAGGCAAGGATATTGCTGCCAGTATGCTGCCAGTTTTTAATGTAGATGTTCCAAAGATGCTCATCACTGGTTTGTATGAGGCTTGTAGACAGTGGTTTGTATGAGGCTTGTAGACAGTGGAGGCCTGGAGTTGCTAAACTTGTTTATGTTAATTAACAGTCATTTACCTTCAGGTCAGGTCTTTTGCATGACAATAACCGGCAGACAAGTAAATCAAGCTCTAGGCCTGTGTCTTGGTCACCTAAATCATCCTCTTCCCTACTGTCGGGTTCACCTAGGGGTCATGAAAAGGGTTCTACCAAAATGTTTGATGTATTAGAATAATTGATTATTCTGATGTTGTATTAATAGAAGGGTAGGGGATAAGACCCTCCCTCCTTACATGAATAGGGTCCTAGACTACAGATTAACAATATAAATACATGATGAGGTTTTAATATTGTTCCACTGTTGTTTTCTAATTCTCTCTCTCTGCCTCATTAAAAAGAGGCCCTCTGATAATGTGTGACTGTGAAGAAGGAGCTCTGCAGGGGAGTGGAGGAGATAAGACTAGTCAAACATTACACAAGAAATCAGCTTTGGGGAGTGGAGGAGATAAGACTAGTCAAACATTACACAAGAAATCAGCTTTGGGGAGTGGACTTTTACTGCTAATTTTAGATAACACTAAAAGCCATTGTTTATATAGCTTGGTAGGCAGTGTTTTGGTCTCAGGAGTAAAAAGGTACTGACGTAGGTTGTGACATCACCAGGCTAGGCTGAGGGTGTAACAAAACAACTTGAGACCTTTTGTTTGATGCAGAACTTACTCAGAAACATGCAGATACTCGAAACATGCATGCTATGTTCCTGATTGTCAACTTCTGTCTGCAATTGCATTAATAAAGGTTTTTGAATTATTTATTTAAATATATTGTCATAATGCTAATTTCACCAATGAACAAGGACGAAAGATTCTACTCCATGGTGCCAGAGCTCCAGATTAAACAAGGTAAACAGACACTCGTTTAATCTAAGTCTGTAATGAAATGGCATTTACTGCTGTGGTTTCCTCTAACAAGTAAGTGGCACCTCACTCAATCTAAATGATAGACATACACGTTGAATATGAAACAGTCGGATCTTAGTTTGGAGAAAGTACGTACCAGGCTATTGGTGAAATGCATGTTGTCAATATAGGATGAATGAAATTAATGATTGATGATTTTTATTTTTATTTGGGTAATAATGCAGGCGACCATTATTGAAATACTAGTTTTTTTTTGAGAGGTGATTCAGTAATGATCATCCATTTTATTTTGAGTGTGTAATACGGGTGACTATTACCAGTACTAGTTTATGTTGGTTTTGAAGAGGTGGTTCAGTGTTAATCACCATTATATATTGGGAGGTAATGCAGAGATCATTACTTAATGTTATGTTGGTTTTGAAAGGTGGTTCATCGTTAATCATCCATTATATATTGGGAGGTAATGCAGAGATCATTACTTAATGTTTATGTTGGTTTTGAAGAGGTGGTTCATCGTTAATCATCCATTATATATTGGGAGGTAATGCAGAGATCATTACTTAATGTTATGTTGGTTTTGAAGAGGTGGTTCAGTGTTTAATCATCCATTATATATTGGGAGGTATGCAGAGATCATTACTTAATGTTATGTTGGTTTTGAAGAGGGGTTCAGCGTTAATCATCCATTATATATTGGGAGGTAATGCAGAGATCATTACTTAATGTTATTTTGGTTTTGAAGAGGTGGTTCAGTGTTAATCATCCATTATATTTGGAGGTAATGCAGAGATCATTACTTAATGTTATTTTGGTTTTGAAGAGGTGGTTCAGTGTTAATCTCCATTATATATTGGGAGGTAATGCAGAGATCATTACTTAATGTTATGTTGGTTTTGAAGAGGTGGTTCATCGTTAATCATCCATTATATATTGGAGGTAATGCAGAGATCATTACTTAATGTTATGTTGGTTTTGAAGAGGTGGTTCAGTGTTAATCATCTATTATATATTGGGAGGTAATGCAGAGATCATTACTTAATGTTATGTTGGTTTTGAAGAGGTGGTTCAGTGTTAATCATCCATTATATATTGGGAGGTAATGCAGAGATCATTACTTAATGTTATGTTGGTTTTGAAGAGGTGGTTCAGTGTTAATCATCCATTATAATATTGGGAGGTAATGCAGAGATCATTACTTAATGTTATGTTGGTTTTGAAGAGGTGGTTCAGTGTTAATCATCCATTATATATTGGGAGGTAATGCAGAGATCATTACTTAATGTTATTTTTGGTTTGAAGAGGTGGTTCAGTGTTGATCATCCATATATATTGGGAGGTAATGCAGAGATCATTACTTAATGTTATGTTGGTTTTGGAGAGGTGGTTTAATACTCATCTCTTCTATTTTATTTTGAGTTTTAATGTGAAGAGACCATTACTGTCATACTAGTTAGTTACTTTAGGAGACGTGATTCAGTGATAATAATCATCTATTATATTTTGTAAAGGTAATTCAGCTACAATTACCAAATACTAGTTATTTTGGTTTTGATTTTTACTATATGACTAAGTTATTTTGATATTTGTAGTGTTTATTTTGAAGAGGTACTCAATGACTGAGTTGAGTTGGTTATGAATGGTGTGTTGTATGTTTCATTGTTTGTTTGGCTGTGGATTATGGCGGGAGTTATTGGGTAATGGCCAATAGTGGAATACAAAGTTAGGAGTAGGACAGAAGTTATTCTAATAAAAGGTTGAATGTATTTGTTAGTGACAATTCCTACCATAGGACAGTATTGGAAATGTACAACCCCTTAGTATATCAGTAAGAGAATTATACAGACGTTCTGTAGACAATGAAAAAGTCATTTTGTGATCCTATCACCACCAGGGGGCACTGGTGTATAACATAGCACTTTTACTCTACACCCTTATGATAAAACATTAGGAATTTAAGTTTACCATGCGGTTGTCTCTGTGAGGCCCGTTGTGGAATGTATTTGAGTATAAGTAGAACCATTTACTATAACCTGGATCAAGTGGGAGTAGGAATTAGGATTACAGTATCACCCACTGTTATTGAACACACACTGAAGAAGATAGAGGATAATTGATTGTTTTATGTAGCCTATTGTTGTCTCTTTATTCAACCTGCCATCTACCCACCTGGGGACTGAGGGTTATGAGAGAACCCCACATCACTAGCTTCTCTTTATACAACCTGCCATCTACCCACCTGGGGACTGAGGGTTATGAGAGAACCCCACATCACTAGCTTCTCTTTATTCAACCTGCCATCTACCCACCTGGGGACTGAGGATTATGAGAGAACCCCACATCACTAGCTTCTCTTTATTCAACCTGCCATCTACCCACCTGGGGACTGAGGGTTATGAGAGAACCTCACATCACTAGCTTCTCTTTATTCAACCTGCCATCTACCACCTGGGTACTGAGGGTTATGAGAGAACCCCCACATCACTAGCTTCTCTTTATACAACCTGCCATCTACCCACCTGGGGACTGAGGGTTATGAGAGAACCCCACATCACTAGCTTCTCTTTATAACCCTCAACTGTTCCTAGGCCGTCATTGAAAATAAGAATTTGTTCTTAACTGACTTGCCTAGTTAAATAAAGGTAAAATAAAAAAAATAAAAAAATTATTCAACCTGCCATCTACCCACCTGGGGACTGAGGGTTATGAGAGAACCCCACATCACTAGCTTCTCTTTATTCAACCTGCCATCTACCCACCTGGGGACTGAGGGTTATGAGAAGAACCCCCACATCACTAGCTTCTCTTTATACAACCTGCCATCTACCCACCTGGGGACTGAGGGTTATGAGAGAACCCCCACATCACTAGCTTCTCTTTATTCAACCTGCATCTACCCACCTGGGGACTGAGGGTTATAGAGAACCCCACATCAACTAGCTTCTCTTTATTCAACCTGCCATCTACCCACCTGGGGACTGAGGGTTATGAGAGAACCCCCACATCACTAGCTTCTCTTTATACAACCTGCCATCTACCCACCTGGGGACTGAGGGTTATGAGAGAACCCCCACATCACTAGCTTCTCTTTATACAACCTGCCATCTGCCCACCTGGGGACTGAGGGTTATGAGAGAACCCCACATCACTAGCTTCTCTTTATACAACCTGCCATCTACCCACCTGGGGACTGAGGGTTATGAGATAACCCCCACATCACTAGCTTCTCTTTATACAACCTGCCATCTACCCACCTGGGGACTGAGGGTTATGAGAATAACCCCACATCACTAGCTTCTCTTTATTCAACCCTGCCATCTACCCACCTGGGGACTGAGGGTTATGAGATAACCCCCACATCACTAGCTTCTCTTTATACAACCTGCCATCTACCCACCTGGGGACTGAGGGTTATGAGATAACCCCACATCACTAGCTTCTCTTTAACAACCTGCCATCTACCCACCTGGGGACTGAGGGTTATGAGAGAACCCCCACATCACTAGCTTCTCTTTATTCAACCTGCCATCTACCCACCTGGGGACTGAGGGTTATGAGAGAACCCCACATCACTAGCTTCTCTTTATAAAACCTGCCATCTACCCACCTGGGGACTGAGGGTTATGAGAGAGAACCCCCACATCACTAGACTCTCTTTATTCAACCTGCCATCAACCCAGGTGGGTAGATGGCAGGTTGTATAAAGAGAAGCTAGTGATGTGGGGGTTCTCTCATAACCCTCAGTCCCAGGTGGGTTGATGGCAGGTTGAATAAAGAGAGTCTAGTGA
The DNA here is from genome assembly GCF_002910315.2 of Salvelinus sp. IW2-2015. Classification (NCBI taxonomy): domain Eukaryota; kingdom Metazoa; phylum Chordata; class Actinopteri; order Salmoniformes; family Salmonidae; genus Salvelinus; species Salvelinus sp. IW2-2015. The sequence goes on along the minus strand of NW_019945559.1, from coordinate 38,377 downwards.
TGTGGGGGTTCTCTCATAACCCTCAGTCCCAGGTGGGTAGATGGCAGGTTGTATAAAGAGAAGCTAGTGAGTGGGGGTTCTCTCATAACCTCAGTCCCAGGTGGGTAGATGGCAGGTTGAATAAAGAGAAGCTAGTGATGTGGGGGTTCTCTCATAACCCTCAGTCCCCAGGTGGGTAGATGGCAGGTTGTATAAAGAGAAGCTAGTGATGTGGGGGTTATCTCATAACCCTCAGTCCCCAGGTGGGTAGATGGCAGGTTGTATAAAGAGAGCTAGTGATGTGGGGGTTATCTCATAACCCTCAGTCCCAGGTGGGTAGATGGCAGGTTGAATAAAGAGAAGCTAGTGATGTGGGGGTTATCTCATAACCCTCAGTCCCCAGGTGGGTAGATGGCAGGTTGTATAAAGAGAAGCTAGTGATGTGGGGGTTATTCTATAACCCTCAGTCCCAGGTGGGTAGATGGCAGGTTGTATAAAGAGAAGCTAGTGATGTGGGGGTTCTCTCATAACCCTCAGTCCCCAGGTGGGCAGATGGCAGGTTGTATAAAGAGAAGCTAGTGATTGGGGGTTCTCTCATAAACCCTCAGTCCCCAGGTGGGTAGATGGCAGGTTGTATAAAGAGAAGCTAGTGATGTGGGGGTTCTCTCATAACCCTCAGTCCCCAGGTGGGTAGATGGCAGGTTGAATAAAGAGAAGCTAGTGAGTGGGGGTTCTCTCATAACCCTCAGTCCCCAGGTGGGTAGATGGCAGGTTGAATAAAGAGAAGCTAGTGATGTGGGGGTTCTCTCATAACCCTCAGTCCCCAGGTGGGTAGATGGCAGGTTGTATAAAGAGAAGCTAGTGAATGTGGGGGTTCTCTCATAACCCTCAGTCCCCAGGTGGGTAGATGGCAGGTTGAATAAAGAGAAGCTAGTGATGTGGGGGTTCTCTCATAACCCTCAGTCCCCAGGTGGGTAGATGGCAGGTTGAATAATTTTTTTTATTTTTTATTTTACCTTTATTTAACTAGGCAAGTCAGTTAAGAACAAATTCTTATTTTCAATGACGGCCTAGGAACAGTTGAGGGTTATAAAGAGAAGCTAGTGATGTGGGGGTTCTCTCATAACCCTCAGTCCCCAGGTGGGTAGATGGCAGGTTGTATAAAGAGAAGCTAGTGATGTGGGGGTTCTCTCATAACCTCAGTACCCAGGTGGTAGATGGCAGGTTGAATAAAGAGAAGCTAGTGATGTGAGGTTCTCTCATAACCTCAGTCCCCAGGTGGGTAGATGGCAGGTTGAATAAAGAGAAGCTAGTGATTGTGGGGGTTCTCTCATAATCCTCAGTCCCCAGGTGGGTAGATGGCAGGTTGAATAAAGAGAAGCTAGTGATGTGGGGGTTCTCTCATAACCCTCAGTCCCCAGGTGGGTAGATGGCAGGTTGTATAAAGAGAAGCTAGTGATGTGGGGGTTCTCTCATAACCCTCAGTCCCCAGGTGGGTAGATGGGCAGGTTGAATAAAGAGACAACAATAGGCTACATAAAACAATCAAATTATCCTCTATCTTCTTTCAAGTGTGTGTTCAATAAACAGTGGGTGATACTGTAATCCTAATTCTACTCCCACTTGATCCAGGTTATAGTAAATGGTTCTACTTATACTCAAATACATTCCACACACGGGCCTCACAGAGACAACCGCATGGTAAACTTAAATTCCTAATGTTTTATCATAAGGGTGTAGAGTAAAAGTGCTATGTTATACCCAAGTGCCCCCTGGTGGTGATAGGATCACAAAATGACTTTTTCATTGTCTACAGAACGTCTGTATAATTCTCTTACTGATATACTAAGGGGTTGTACATTTCCAATACTGTCCTATGGTAGGAAATTGTCACTAACAATACATTCAACCTTTTTATAGAATAACTTCTGTCCTACTCCTAACTTTGTATTCCACTATTGGGCCATTACCCAATAACTCCCGCCATAATCCACAGCCAAACAAACAATGAAACATACAACACACCATTCATAACCAACTCAACTCAGTCATTGAGTACCTCTTCAAATAAACACTACAATATCAAAATAACTTAGTCATATAGTAAAAATCAAAACCAAAATAACTAGTATTTGGTAATTGTAGCTGAATTACTTTACAAAATATAAATAGATGATTATTATCACTGAATCACGTCTCCTAAAGTAACTAACTAGTATGACAGTAATGGTCTCTTCACATTAAAACTCAAATAAAATAGAAGAGATGAGTATTAACCACCTCTCCAAAACCAACATAAACATTAAGTAATGATCTCTGCATTACCTCCCAATATATAATGGATGATCAACACTGAACCACCTCTTCAATACCAAAAATAACATTAAGTAATGATACTCTGCATTACTCCCAATATATAATGGATGATTACACTGAACCACCTCTTCAAAACCAACATAACATTAAGTAATGATCTCTGCATTACTCCCAATATATAATGGATGATTAACACTGAACCACCTCTTCAAAACCAACATAACATTAAGTAATGATTCTGCATTACCTCCAATATATAATGGATGATTAACACTGAACACCTCTTCAAAACCAACATAACATTAAGTAATGATCTCTGCATTACCTCCCAATATAATAATAGATGATTAACACTGAACCACCTCTTCAAAACCAACATAACATTAAGTAATGATCTCTGCATTACCTCCAATATATAATGGATGATTAACGATGAACCACCTCTTCAAAACCAACATAACATTAAGTAATGATCTCTGCATTACCTCCCAATATATAATGGATGATTAACACTGAACCACCTCTTCAAAACCAAAATAACATTAAGTAATGATCTCTGCATTTACCTCCAATATATAATGGATGATTAACACTGAACCACCTCTTCAAAAACCAAAATAACATTAAGTAATGATCTCTGCATTACCTCCCAATATAATGGATGATTAACGCTGAACCACCTCTTCAAAACAAACATAACATTAAGTAATGATCTCTGCATTACCTCCCAATAATAATGGATGATTAACACTGAACCACCTCTTCAAAACCAACATAACATTAAGTAATGATCTCTGCATTACCTCCCAATATATAATGGATGATTAACGATGAACCACCTCTTCAAAACCAACATAAATTAAGTAATGATCTCTGCATTACCTCCCAATATATAATGGATGATTAACGATGAACCACCTCTTCAAAACCAACATAACATTAAGTAATGATCTCTGCATTACCTCCCAATAATAATGGGGTGATTAACACTGAACCACCTCTTCAAAACCAACATAACTAGTACTGGTAATAGGTCACCCGTATTACACACTCAAAATAAAATGGATGATCATTACTGAATCACCTCTCAAAATAAAAACTAGTATTTCAATAATGGTCGCCTGCATTATTACCCAAAATAAAAATAAAAATCATCAATCATTAATTTCATTCATCCTATATTGACAACATGCATTTCACCAATAGCCTGTTACGTACTTTCTCCAAACTAAGATCCGACTGTGTCATATTCAACGTGTATGTCTATCATTTAGATTGAGTGAGGTGCCACTTACTTGTTAGAGGGAAACCACAGCAGTAAATGCCATTTCATTACAGACTTAGATTAAACGAGTGTCTGTTTACCTTGTTTAATCTGGAGCTCTGGCACCATGGAGTAGAATCTTTCGTCCTTGGTTCATTGGTGAAATTAGCATTATGACAATATATTTAAATAAATAATTCAAAAACCTTTATTAATGCAATTGCAGACAGAAGTTGACAATCAGGAACATAGCATGCATGTTTCCGAGTATCTGCATGTTTCTGAGTAAGTTCTGCATCAAACAAAAGGTCTCAAGTTGTTTTGTTACACCCTCAGCCTAGCCTGGTGATGTCACAACCTACGTCAGTACCTTTTTACTCCTGAGACCAAAACACTGCCTACCAAGCTATATAAACAATGGCTTTTAGTGTTATCTAAAACTTAGCAGTAAAAGTCCACTCCCCAAAGCTGATTTCTTGTGTAATGTTTGACTAGTCTTATCTCCTCCACTCCCCAAAGCTGATTTCTTGTGTAATGTTTGACTAGTCTTATCTCCTCCACTCCCCTGCAGAGCTCCTTCTTCACAGTCACACATTACTCAGAGGGGCCTCTTTTTAATGAGGCAGAGAGAGAGAATTAGAAAACAACAGTGGAACAATATTAAAACCTCATCATGTATTTATATTGTTAATCTGTAGTCTAGGACCCTATTCATGTAAGGAGGGAGGGGTCTTATAACCCCTACCCTTCTATTAATACAACATCAGAATAATCAATTATTCTAATACATCAAACATTTTGGTAGAACCCTTTTCATGACCCCTAGGTGAACCCGACAGTAGGGAAGAGGATGATTTAGGTGACCAAGACACAGGCCTAGAGCTTGATTTACTTGTCTGCCGGTTATTGTCATGCAAAAGACCTGACCTGAAGGTAAATGACTGTTAATTAACATAAACAAGTTTAGCAACTCCAGGCCTCCACTGTCTACAAGCCTCATACAAACCACTGTCTACAAGCCTCATACAAACCAGTGATGAGCATCTTTGGAACATCTACATTAAAAAACTGGCAGCATACTGGCAGCAATTCCTTGCCTGTGAAGCCCTTTTTGTGCAAAGCAAGGATGACGGCACGTGTTTCCT
>NW_019945559.1:22015-31334 GCF_002910315.2 Salvelinus sp. IW2-2015 | reverse complement strand
AAGAGAGAGATGAATACAACCCAGGTTGTAGCCTACGACTCGGCTGTTGATACCTGATGCTGAAACCTGAACGTAGCCTGAGGGGTGTACTATGATGCAAGCTAGATATACTGGTTTTCTAAAAGCTAGCCAGCTTCAGTTAGCTTCACATTCCAGCTCAGGCCTCATCCATCAGAATATACAGAGTGTTAGCCAGATTCAGTTAGCTTCACATTCCAGCTCAGGCCTCATCCATCAGAATATACAGGTGTTAGCCAGATTCAGTTAGCTTCACATTCCAGCTCAGGCCTATATCCATCAGAATATACAGAGCGCTAGTCATCAGGAAGCTGCTTCTCTCAGCACAACGGAAAATATCTCAATGACTTGACATGTTCTGGTTGTGAATTCAGGCTACAAGGTGAGAATCCTGCCAGGGATTATTGAAAAGTGTGTAGAGAAATTAAATGTATGGTGTAATGTTAGTAATAGTGAATGGAAGTAAAACACTCCTAACAGTAGATAAATTAAATGTATGGTGTAATGTTAGATAGTGAAGTAAAACACTCCTAACAGTAGATAATTAAATGTATGGTGTAATGTTAGTATAGTGAAGTAAAACACTCCTAACAGTAGATAAATTAAATGTATGGTGTAATGTTAGTATAGTGAAGTAAAACACTCCTAACAGTAGAATAATTAAATGTATGGTGTAATGTTAGTATAGTGAAGTAAAACACTCCTAACAGTAGATAAATTAAATGTATGGTGTAATGTTAGTATAGGTGAAGTAAAACACTCCTAACAGTAGATAAATTAAATGTATGGTGTAATGTTAGTATAGTGAAGTGAAACATCCTAACAGTAGATCAATTAAATGTATGGTGTAATGTTAGTATAGTGAAGTAAAACACTCCTAACAGTAGATAAATTAAATGTATGGTGTAATGTTAGTATAGTGAAGTAAAACACTCCTAACAGTCTACTTCTACTGAGACAGGTTGGTGTCAGTTTAATCAAACAACATGGAGCTGACTGGACCTGGTCAAGTCAAATTCAATATATCAATATTCATATATTATAGTTCTACATCTAAGATTTCATATGATAATGTAATTGTATCATAGTGCCTCTATAGTGTAGTGGTCCTCTACATTTCATAGGATAATGTAATTATATCATAGGTCCTCTATAGTGTAGTGGTCCTCTACATTTCATATGATAATGTAATTGTATCATAGTTCCACTATAGTGTAGTGATTCTCTACATTTCATATGATAATGTAATTGTACCATAGTTCCTCTATAGGGTAATGGTCCTCTACATTTCATATGATAATGTAATATATTGTTTCAAGCGAGCAACCCGGTTTCACTTCCCTGCCCCGCTGTTTGCTATATTGGTGTCAGAATTGGGATGGCGGCTTTGAGGCCATCAGAACGCCCGGATGTGTGAGGGGCCAGAGTAGTAGAAGCATGGGGACATGCCTTCCCTTTCAGAGGGGGCAGAGTAGTAGAAGCACGGGGACATGCCTTCCCTTTCAGAGGGGCCAGAGTAGTAGAAGCACGGGGACATGCCTTCCCTTTCAGAGGGGCCAGAGTAGTAGAAGCATGGAGACATGCCTTCCCTTTCAGAGGGGTCAGAGTAGTAGAAGCATGGGGACATGCCTTCCCTTTCAGAGGGGCCAGAGTAGTAGAAGCATGGGGACATCCATTCCCTTTCAGTGCGGCCAGAGTAGTCTAAGGATGGGGACATGCCTTCCCTTCAGAGGGGTCAGAGTAGTAGAAGCATGGGGACATGCCTTCCCTTTCAGAGGGGCCAGAGTAGTCTAAGCATGGGGACATGCCTTCCCTTTCAGAGGGGCCAGAGTAGTAGAAGCATGGGGACATGCCTTCCCGTTCAGAGGGGCCAGAGTAGTCGAAGCATGGGGACATGCCTTCCCTTTCAGAGGGGCCAGTGTGAGCCACATTACAATTCCCACCAAGGGTTAACCCTATTGGTGCGATGTGAAGGTGGTTGACTTACTTACCAGCGACCCGGATTCTCTTCCCTGCCCTACATCTGTACTCAGAATTGTACTTGGTGAAATGGTGCTGCTAGTGATAGACAACATTTAGAGACAGAATACAGACAGAAGAGTTTACACAAAGCTTCCCTACAACATTATACACAACTAGGTAGAGTGAGCAGAGAGCTATAAGAGAATGAACTGTGTGTCACGCTCTGGTGGCCAGTTGGTGAGGGACACAGCATGGGGAAAGAAAGATATGATAACCCTGTTGCAGGAAAACTAAAATGTGTAGTGTTTTGAGTGTATTTAAGCTCTAAAAACGTTTTCTGAAGATGATAATTTCCACTTTTCCATTTTTTAAATTGTTCATTATTTATAATCCACGTAATAATTACATTTCCTGTTTCTGCAGGGTTATTTTCCTGCTGATGCAAAATGTCTCAAATTAAGTTCCAACATCTCTCTAATTGTCACGACTCCCGCCGAAGTTACCATAATTTCTGGACTATTAAGCGCACCTGAATATAAGGCGCACCCACTGAATTTAAAAAAATATATGTATTTATATGTATTTTGTGCATAAATAAGCCGCAGGTGCCTACCGGTACATTGAAACAAATGAATTTTACACTGCCTTTAAACGAAACACGGCTTGTAACAAAAAAAAAAAAAATAGCAGTAAACAGTAGCCTACCAAGAAAGTCATTGGTCACTATCTTCCTCCTCCTGTGCACTGAAACCACTGAAGTCATCTCCTTCAGTGTCGGAGTTGAATAGCCTCAGAATTGCTTCATCCGATGTTGGATCGTTTTCATTGTCGCTCTCGTCACTTTCATCCGGAGGCAAATTCCCCGCTGAGCTCAAGCTGCCCTCTTCAAAACGCAGCAGTCCAGCCTTTCGAAACCCGTTGATGATAGTGGATTTTTTGACATTTTTTGGCTCCACGCTGTCAGGACCCACTGGCAGACTGCTCCACGCTGTCAGGACCCACTGGCAGACTGCTCCACGCTGTCAGGACCCACTGGCAGACTTGACCATAAGTTGCTCTTCGCATGCGGCCCGTTTTAGTGAAGGATTTCTCCCGATTTCTCCTTTGCCATGATGAGGGTGACAAAATGACTACCGTAATCAGAATGATGGGAAGTTTGAGCGCGCTCGATTTACGTCACATTATGTGACGGTGCTCAGTTTTTTGGCAGCATCTACTAACTAGTAATATCTCATTACAGATATTCATTCTCTTACTCTGTTCATTAGAATGAATTATTGTTCAGAAATACTTACTTTATTTGTCAGTTCTCTCCATGTAGTGTTTTCTACTCTGTCGTCTCAAAATGGATCCTGAACAAAAGAACAACTTTACTTTCTGTTTCAGCTCAGCCGTTTCCCCATCATGATAATAAAGTGTTTTATTGGTATATTCCACTAGATGGCAGTAAACACCTGCTGTAACTAGACTTTACAACTATGTGTTCTGTTTCATACAAGCAGTGTCCCAGAGGAGGAGTGATGATCTTGGATCAGGTCCCTCCTCTCCATGTAATCTGATTCATTATGATCTAGGATCAGGTCCTCCTGTCCATGTAATCTGATTCATTATGATCTAGGATCAGGTCCCCATGTCCATGTAATCTGATTCATTATGATCTAGGATCAGGTCCCCCCTCTCCATGTAATCTGATTCATTATGATCTAGGATCAGGTCCCCCTCTCCATGTAATCTGATTCATTATGATCTAGGATCAGGTAGTCAAGGTCCATGTAATCTGATTCATTATAATCTAGGATCAGGTCCTCCCTCTCCATGTAATCTGATGGCTTGCAGGCTATGCACCTTGCTGATAGGCTCTCTTCTGCATCTCTGTGAGGCTCAAGGCTTTATGCTTGTTCTGCTTCTCAAATGGAACCCTATTCCCTATGAAGTGTGTCCAGTGTGCGTATGTGTCCCCATCCTGTGTGTCAGGATGTGTGAGTCCAGAGAAAGAGAATTTGGACAATAAAGTCATCCTGAGATTCCAACTCTCTGATAGTTCCCATGCATAAAGACTGACATAATCATCCTTCCTGAGACTAAGGGGGGTGGAGCAGACCTGGGTCAAAAGCAGGTATTGTTTTCCCCCAGAATACTTGGTTTTAGTGGGCGGGGTCAGCACTTTTTGGACTATTCGATTGGTGCAATGCTGTTTAAACCCCAATCCAGTCACCAAGTAAGAAAACGTAAGAACAATAAGTACTATATGGACCCAGGTCTGTGGTGAAGAATGGACCAGTATAGTACAGCAACACCTGGTACCTACACACAGGGGAGCAGGGTGGCTGAGGGTGGTACCACAGTGTTGGGCAGTGGGAGAGTGCTTTGGTTCAGTACACAGCTCTGGGACCCCTGTCAGGTGAGTCCCTTGGGCATTCTCCCCGATATACAGAGTTACCTGCAACAACACGAGAAGATACTGTTAGCATAGGAAACAAAAGTGTGACAGCACATCTCTTGAATATTGTGTTACTCAATGAATTGGTTTAAAAGTGTTTTGAGATGATTTGGATATGAAATGCAATACATGCTAAATGGGGGTGATTGACTTACAGTAACATTGGAAATGATTGGCACCCTTGAAAAAGATGGCCGAAAATGTTGTTATAAATTCTTCCAAATACTGAGCTCCTCTATTGGAGGCTCCAACACATTGGAAAGTATATTATTTCATACTAATACAATTGCTCTGAGAAAAATACTTTGTTTAACAAGTAATAAAAAAAATATTATTGACACCCTTGTTTTCAATACTTTGTGAACTCTCTCCTTGCGAGGATAACGTCACTCAGTCTTTTTCTGTAATGTTTTATGAGATTGTAAGAAAACGTTGGGATGGATCTCAGACCATTCCTCCATAAAGAAACTTTCCACATCCTTCAGATGCTTTGGTCTGTGCTGGATTTTTACGCGCTTCAGCACTCAGCGGCCCCGTTCTGTAAGCTTGTGTGGCCTACCACTTCACGACTGACCCGCTGTTGCTCCTAGATGTTTCCACTTCACAAGAACAGTACTTACAGTTGACCGGGGCAGCTCTAGCAGGGTAGAAATTTTACAAACTGACTTGCTGGATAGCATGGTCTACTATGATGGTGCCAAGTTGAAAGTCACTGAGGTCTTCAGTAAGGTCATTCTACTGCCAATGTTTGTCTATGGAGATTGCATTGTTGTGTGCCCAAGAAAAAAAATGTATTCTGTTCTCATACAGGATGACATTGGGAAGCAGCGGCCCGTTGCATAGTACTCTAAGAGACTTGACATTGTGGTGAGAGGGTTGGTGTGTTGCCTCAGAGCTGTACCAGCTGCTACAGAGGCAGTGTTAGCCTGTACTGACATCGTGTCAATGTGCCCTTTAACCTTTAACCTTTAACCTTTAATCTTTTTCCCAGAATGTGCGGATATTTTTCTAAAACTCACCTATTCTGACCAAATAACTATTCATAAACATGACTAAAAAATACATGTTGTATAGGAAATGATAGATACACTAGTTCTTAATGCAATCGCCGTGTTAGAATTCTAAAAATAACTTCATTACGACATCCAGCTTATGTTATAGCGAGAGTGCCCAAAATCTGGGCGCAAACTACTAGTACAACATGTTCGACAGATATATGAAAAATGGGTCCTACTTTTGCGCTACTTTACATAAATAACATCTACATATCACTAACAAACCATATTATACATTATAACCTAGTCTACTTTACATAATAACATCTACATATCACTAACACCCACTACTATACATTTAACCTAGTCTATTTACATAATATAACACTACATATCACTACAACCCACTAGCTATAGCATTTATAACTAGTCCCTCCTTTTACATAATTTCTACAATGCTAATATCACTAGAAAACCCACTACTATACATTATAACCTAGCTACTTTGCATAATAATAAGAAATCTCTTCCTTGATGCAAAACCTTTCTGAATGGATCACATGATTTCCCTCAGATCAATCATTGTTGTTTTATCCCTTCTTTCTACGTTCTCAGAATACGTTTAAAAAGAACAGAATTGAAAAAGACAATTAAATATCTTACTTTAAATTAAATGGCCAATAAGTGTGAGTCATGGCCTTGTGGTTGCTGCACTGTCTATAACTACTGAATCAGGTTACATGGGAGAAGAGATGTCAATGACCTACATATTCATGTGATTTGCTTTAAATCACCTGACTGTTTTTATGTCTGTTTAGTAAATGTTTTATTTCTCAATGAGATAATTTAATAAATCAAGAATAAAAAAAAAAAACAAGTAAGCTCAATCAAGATTAGGTTGTCACTGTGTTTACACAACCAACAGTTGGAAATCTCTGTTTAGTTGTCACTGTTGTATAACCCAAACCAACTGTTTGGATCTCTGTTTAGTTGTCATGCGTGTTAACCACACCAACGATGCTGGATCTTCTGTTTAGTTGTCACTGTGTTAACCACAACCAACATGTTGGATCTCTCTGTTTAGGGTTTGTCACTGTGTTTAACCACAACCAAGCCATGCTGGTATCTCGCTGTTTAGTTGTCATCTGTGTTAACCACAACCAACATGTTGGATTCTGTTTAGGGTCAGTGGCTCAAATAATGGTCTCTCTGGGGAGAGAGAGGAGGGGGGCCTCCTCTAAATGCATCTCTGCTGGGGGGGAACATGACACCAAGAGCTTACGAGAGGTGAGATGACAATTTTATGAGATAATTTAATTTAAGTTATATTATCCAAAAATCAAAATGCTATTTTTAAGATTGATGCACTTACTGTAATCACTTCTGGATAGAGCATCTGCTAAATCAGGGGTTCTCAATCCGGGGTTCTGTGGAGGTAGCTGTCAGGAGGTTCCATGATCCGGGGTCTGTGGAGGTACTGCAGGGGTTTCTGCAATCCGGGGTCTGTGGAGGTACTGCAGGGGTTCTCAATCGGGGTCTGTGGAGTACTGCAGGGGTTTCAATCCGGGGTCTGCTGAGGTACTGTCAGGGGTTCTCACTCCGGGGGTCTGTGGAGGTACTGCAGGGGTTCCACTGGCACCCCATGATCTGGACTGTTGCAATGTAAGACATTTGATGATAGATTTCGACGGACACGACCACTTTGCCTACTACTTACTTAAATTGCCTATAATAGTAGATGGAATGCATATTTTGTTACATTGTGATTCTTGTTTACAAAGCGAATTTTGACATATTACGCGTGTATCTAAGTAAAAATAACACACTCTTCACACCGTCTTTGAAGCAACTCTAAATAGCTTTTGACAATAGTAGCATCAAGTCCCTTTGCAATAACGTTGCCTACGACGTTGCAATACAATGTTCTCATATTCATCGACAGCATATATTACACCCTTATTGCCTTCAATGCCAATTCACCTGCTGTTAAACTCTTAACCTGTCTGGCTCCTGCGTTCCGCTCTGCGGAACTCCTCGCACATTCCACTTGAAAAGAGGCAGAGCTCGAAATTCCACAAAGATTATTTTTTAGAAATATTTAACTTTCACACATTAACAAGTCCAATACAGCAATAGAAAGATACACATCTTGTGAATCCAGGTCAAACATGTCCCTGATTTTTTAAAATGGTTTTCATTCAGCCGAAACATGCAGCATATTTTATATGTTAGCCACACCAAATCAAAAAAGGACAGACATTTTTCAACAGGCACAGGTGCATGCACACAAGCCACCTATAACTACCAAGAACCAACCAAACTTAACAAGAAACAACTTCATCACCGAATGACAGTCCTTTAACATGTTATTAAGCAATAAATCTATGTTTGTGTTCGAAAATGTGCATATTTGAGGTAATAGATCAGTTTTTTACATGTGCAGCTACGCCATCAGCTACCGTCAGAAATAGAACCTGAAAGCAGCCAGAGTAATTATAGAGACCCAACGTGAAATACCTTAATATCATCAGTAAAACATTTCTGAAAAATTCGGCATGGGTGTACTAGCATATTAAAGACAACATCTTGTGAAATGCCAGCCAATATTTCCGTTTTTTAGTGTTTTAACAGCTGAAAACACAATATAGCATTATATTAGCTTACTACAATAGCCTACCACACTACCGTGTGCATTCATTCATCAAGGCACGTTAGCGATAGGCAATAGGCACGTTATGATAGGAATAAACCAGCAAAATTATATAATTTTCACTAACCTCATAACCTTCTAGTCATGATGACAAGTCTATAAGAATCGAGGTTAATACATACACTTATGTTTTGTGTCGAAAATGTTGCATATTTAGACGATGAAATGCAGTGGTTATAATCATTGTGCTAACGTAGCAATAGTTGTTTCTCCAGAAATGTGCGGTATATTTTTAATGGACACTCTCAACTATTCTGACACATATATATTCATAAACGTTACTAGAAAATACCATGTTGTATAGGAAATGACGATAGATACACTACGTTCTTAATGTGCATACGCCGTGTTATGGAAATTCTAAAAATATATTCATTAATGACATCCAGCGTGTAGTTTAATTAGGGAGAGATTACACCAAATTCTGGCGCACGAACTACTGTACACATGTCGACAGATATATGAAATAGCATCATAAAATGGGTCCTACTTTTGACGATCTTCCATCAGATGTGTGTACAAGGGGTCCTTTGTCGGGAACAATCGTTGTTTGGTTTTAGAACGTCCTCTTCTCCGTCAATTAGCACAGAAAGCTAGCAAAGTAGCGCGAAGTCTCCTTCCTGAACAAGGCACACAACGCAACACGCATAACGTCCCGAAAAAATTTCAATAATCTAATAAAACTATATTGAAAAAACATACTTTACGATGATATTGTCACATTTTCAAATAAAATCAAAGCCGGAGATATAGTGGTGTATAACGACAGCTTTCCAGAGGCAATCCCAGGCTCCTTCTCGCGCTTTCCAGAAAACAGGAAATGGGTGACACATCATGGCCAAAGGCTTTTATTCCACCTCAGACCAAGTAAACACTCCATTTCTTCTCTCACTGCCTACTGACATCTAGTGGAAGGTGTATGACGTGCATGTATACTTATACGTATCAAGCCCATTTATGGCAGGCCCTAGAACAGAGCATCGTATTCAGATTTTCCACTTCCTGATCAGGAAGTTTGCTGCCAAATGAGTTCTGTTTTACTCACAGATATAATTCAAACGGTTTTAGAAACTAGAGAGTGTTTTCTATCCAATAGTAATAATAATATGCATATTGTACGAGCAAAAATTGAGTACGAGGCCGTTTAAATTGGGCACGATTTTCCCAAAGTGAAAACAAGCGCCCTCTGTCGAC
>NW_019945559.1:7196-21990 GCF_002910315.2 Salvelinus sp. IW2-2015 | reverse complement strand
GACGAGTCTTCATCAGAATGTACGTACAAGCCCTATTCACGGAAACAATGTTGTATTAAAAATGAACTAGACGGGGCCTTTTCAAGTCCAGATTACGGCACAGTAGAAACTTAGCCAAGAACACACAACGCTCACGTACCGTCTTCACCTACTGGTCAACACACACTGAAGGGATCTATATGGGACTGCTGATCGGATCGGAGTTAGTAATTCAAGAGGAGAAGCAGAGCGAAGGCAGATTTCCGCCTGATTTGAGATTTAGTACAGCAAACATCCACGGATGTGACTCTTAAAATGTATGGATCGTCCACAAAAGATCTATGTTCTTCGGGAAGTCTAGGGCAGTCGGCACTCGATCCAGACCATCAAAGTTATGAACAGAACTTTGTTACTGTTTAGTTGGAGATTCTGAATGTTTGGTTCCATTGAGAAGTAGAGGAAAGTGATTTGAGAAGTTCAATGAAAGTGTGTTTGTCCTCTTTCATCTAAAATTCAGCCGCCGAATAAGGGAATGAAAATACAAATTTGACATCCTGATTTGCTTCTTCCTTCAGGCCCAGAAGCTCCCAGGAATGATAATGCTAGCAACAGAGGACTGTTGTTCTAATGCCAGGGGCAGACTCCCTGTCAAGCACAGTTCTGATAAGTTGTCTTGTCCAGTTCACCCGGGAAGGGCGTTTTGAATGCATTGCCCTCTCGCTACATTGATTGCAGTCCTGCTATCTACATATCTATGCTTGTGTTCTGCACGTTCCCGGTACCTTACTCACACAAACATGTCTCAGCTCACGCCATGTTCAACAGTATCTTGACCCTCTCCTTGTCCACCCCTCTGTTGATTAGTAAGCTCTGTGTTTAGACCTTATCAGACAGCTGGTTGAGAAATTTCCACCTTGAATTATGTCCCATATAATCGTAAATCCCCTTCAAAAATAACACAATTTCCTGAATAACTTTCGATTCTTTAGATAGGGAAATTTTGAGTTCATGTTGGCAAATACACAAGCAACCTCATAAACTCTACCCCAGATAGTATGAAGATAAATATACACAGAGGATTAGTTCTAACAATTATTGTTTGAGTTTAATCCTACGAAAACAAGATAATTGAAAGGATCCTAAAGATTATGGAAAAGAGTGTCTCAGTATTATAATAAGGTTATTCTCATTAAACGAGCTAGTTTAATAATATATTGATTGTAAAGTGTTTGTCATATGCATTTACAGACTTGTTGGACCTGGATTATATTATTTTATGGTATTATTAATGTGGTGTCTCTCTCTATATTAGTATTTATATTATTAATCAACACAACACATCCCCTGCTTTCTTACTTGATGAGTTAAATAGGTGTTGTGTGTTTGTTGGGGGTGTTTTGAGATAATATGAAACACCTATACATCATATTCATGTCCACTGAATAAGGTGTACTGAGAGGATATAAGAAGGGATACATACACCAAGAAAGGTAAGGTAAATATAGGAGGTAGAACCAGACGTGTTCCCAGTAATAATAATAGTGCCGAAGGAGTCGCGCAGAGCCGGTCTCACCACCTGCAGAATGGTACGGGTTATAGGAGCAGGAGACTCCGAAACAACGGTAGGAGATAATAATTGGGAGGGTCTATAGACACCTATCCACAGTGGACACAAAGGCTTGGTTAAGCAGGTATCTGTAGTGGATAGGATCACCGACGCTCTAAGAACTGAGCTCGAAAGAGGGTCTAATAAACCACTCCAGAACTTCTTGCTGTAATGGTTATAGGAGGATAGGTTCCCACGGTATAGTTGGCCTACTGACAATCGTAGGGGTCGATACCACCATGAAGTAATGGTTAAGGAGGAAGACCATTATAGTGGTTGCAATTACGCTTGGAATGTGTTGGTGCACAGAAGACATATAACACCGTGGCAGGCATTTGATAAGGGAGAGGAGCCATATTTGCCCATGTGGCTATACCTTATCTATTAGCGAATCGCCAACGTATCAAAGGCCAAGGTAACTAAGCGGCAGGCCCCGGGTGCGCAGAATCGCATCTCTGCATGTCTGCAGACATTAATGCCCAGTAGTGGATGGACGGATCACCACCTCAAGCTGAACCTACGGCACAGACGGAGCATGCATCTCCTCCCGGAAAGGACTGCCCGTTCATTGGAATCTCGCCATTCAACGTTGACAACTCCAATTGTGTGTCCTCCCCCAGCAGCGCTAAAGAACCTTGGCGTGATCCTGGGACAAACACACGCTCGACTTCTCACTACATTCAAGGCGTGTGGCCCGTCCTGGTTAAGATTCCCATGCTATTTGACAACATCTCCCCGCGAACAGCGAGTACGACCCGTGCCTCACACTAGGAAGCCGCCGCAGGTCCTAATCCAGGCACTTGTCATCTCCCGTCTGGATTACTTGCAACTCGCTGTTGGCTGGCGCTCACCTGCCTGTGTCATTTAAACCCCTACCCAACTCATACCAGAACGCCGCAGCACTTGCCTCGGGTTGCTTCAACGGACTATCCCCCCTAAGTTTCTCTGGCACGTCACCCCGCTCCTCCGCTCTCTCCGACTGGCCCCTTCCACAGAATGGTTGATAGCTTCGCATGCCGGCTTAACCATACGACTTATCAATGGCTTTGCCTACCAGGAGCTGTGCCAGAAAGGCCGAACGGCACCTCAGTACCGTTCAGGCTTCTGATCAGCTTGCCTTACCACCTCAAAACAAGGGGCCACTGCGTTCAATCCACCTTGGCCTGCTCGCTCCCGACCATAAGGAAAGTACAAGTTCCCGCCTCCCAGCCCAGTCAAAACTTGTTCGACTGCTCTGGCACGCGCGACAATTGGAGAGGTCTGGAGACAACTCCTCTTCACGATCGCTCAGGACAGCGGAGTCAATCACCACCTTCCGTCAAGAGGACACCTTGAAACCCCACCTCGTTAAGGAAATACCTAGGATAGGATAAAGCAAATCCTTCTGACCCCCCCCCCCCCTACCCCCCCCCTTTAAAATATGGTTTAGTGCTACTATTGCATAAAGTTGGCTGTTCCATGAGATGTCATATATATTGAAATGTCACCTCAATTTGAGTAAGTCGCTCCGGGAATAAGAATTGACGTCTTGCTACAAATAAATTAAATGTAATGTAAGGTATAATGTAAAAATGTCGATTGAGAGGTTGAGGATCAGGTTCAGGGCACTTGATCACGGAGGAAACGGAGTGGAGATCTAATGAACCCAACAATGTCACTGAGGGAGAGTAGGGTAATTGCATAACGTTTACCATTATGAGTCACTGAGGGAGAATAGAGGTTGAAAATGGCGGATTACACGTTTTACATTATGTCTACTAGGGAGAGAGGGTAATGCATAAACGTGTACATTATGGCGACTGAGGAGAGAGGCCCGGTTGGTAAGCATAACGTTTATACAATATATGTCACTGAGGGAGGGACACGAGGAGTAATGTTATATATTGTTCCTACATTAGTCACTGAGGGGCACGAAAGAGGGGAAAACCAGGGTAATCATAAACGTTCCCTACATTCCCTATGTCACCTGCAGGGAGACCTATGGGGCCTAATGTGCGCATAACCGTTTCCCATAAACCATCCAAGTATGTATCTGAGGGATAGAGGAGGATATGTCAGATGAAGGTATAATGCTTAATCACATTATGTCACTGAGGTGAGAGACGGGTAATGCTGAACGTTTACAATCATGTCCATGACGCGAGTAGAGGAGTAACCCTGAACCATAACATGTACAGGTGGTACGATCCACTGTATGGGACTGCGCAGTACACAAGAGGCTAAATGCATAACGTTTTACCTTCATGTGTACAACTTGAGTGGACTGAAGCAGCGGGTGAATGCATTTAACGTTTTCAACATTATTCACTGAGGTGAGACGTAGGGTAATAGCATACGTTATACATTTATGTCCACTGAGGAGAGATGAGAAGGTTAAGGTGTGCATAAGGATTATACATATTTAGTGTCACTGAGAGAGACCCCGAGAAAGTAATCATACTTGTACTATGTAAGGACACTGAGGGATGAGAGGGTTAGATGAACATATCGTTAACTTATGTCACATCGTAGGCCGCGAGTTGGAGTAATAGGGTAAAACATAACCCCCTGTTGGTACATGTATGATCGAGGCTGAGGGAAGAGAGGGTAATGCATAATGTTTCATTATGTCAGGATTATGTCACTGAGGAGAGGCAGTGAATGGCATAACGCTTTACATTATGTCTGGAGTATGTCACTGTTAGCTCCAATCAGGGATACTCTGGGAGCGCAGAAAGAACAGTCTGGTATCAGTAACCATGACGCCTGGAGTTGGGGGAAGAGCACTTTGGGTTAGAGGTCAGGTCAGATGAATGAGAAGAACAAGAGATCACTAAGGGTTCGCCTGAGCAACAGAGTACATTGGCTGTTTTCGGTTGTGGGTAGAGAGAAAGAGACTCAGCTAGGAGAAAGGGTAAACACTCTCAGTGCCTTGTGTCAAAATGTTGAATTGGTTTTTTGTCCGGAAATTACAGCTGTAAAGACCATTTGAGAAGAAGTAAACTTCATATAAGCCTTCTCTAGTGTCCGTGAGATTATTTACTCAGGAAAAATTAGAACCAAACAGTGTTAAGGCTGCTACTTAATATCTTGGGTTACACAGCTACTTTAGCTGTACTTTAGCTACAGCTTTTAAAATGTTATTAAAACCAAATCAGTTTCAAACATGAGGCAGGTATCTAGATCTTACATGTATCTCCAGTTGACAACGCAAAGCAACTCGGCTTGCTGGTTCATGTTCCTCAGCCGACTCCCTCCTCCTCTCTCCTCCAGAGAGACTCATTTTAGAAAGGCAGGGCCCCCCCCTACTCTCTCTCCCCAGAAGAGACTCATTTTAGAGGCAGGGCCTGCCTCACAATACACTGCGCTCTCCCCAGAGAGGACTCATTTGGTAGAGTCAGGGCCGCCTCCTTCTCTCCCCAGAGAGGACTCCTTTTAGGGGCAGGGAACCTCCTTCTCTCTCCCAAGAGAGGATCATGTTTAGAGGCAGGGCCCCCCTCCGTGCATACTGCTCCCCAGAGTGATACTTCATTTTAGAGGCAGGGTCCCCCTCCTCTTTAACCCAGAGAGACTCATTTGTAGAGCACTTGGACCCCACTAATGCAAGAAGATCCAACTATGTAAAATGGATATTGGGGTTACCAACACACCTAGTGACAACTGAAATTCAGACTGGACTTTTCAGCATGTGGTTGTGGTTAACACTTAACAAACTAAGTAGACAACTAAAAAGATCCAGCATGTTTGGTTGTGTTAACACAGTGACAATAAACAGAGATCCAACATGTTGGGTTGTGCGTTTAGTCACAGTGACAACTAAACAGAGACCCAACATGTTGGTTGTGGTTAACACAGTGGACAACTAAACATAGACCCCAACATGTTGGTTGTAAGGTTAACCACAGTTGAAACTAACAACCAGAGATCCAGCATGTTGGTGTGTTAACCACGGTGACAACTAAACAGAGATTCAACATGTGGTTGTGGTTAACACGAGTGACAAACCCTAAACAGAATCCAACATAGTTGGTTGTGGTTAACACAGTGAAACTAAACAGCGAGAGTCCAGACATCTGGTTGTGGTTAAACAACGGAGTGACAACTAAACAGAGATCCAACATGTTGGTTGTGGGTTATACACAGTGACAACTAAACAGAGATCCGCATCTCTCATTCTTCCAAGACCGGTAAGAGCGTGTAGACGTCTTTTGTCCTGTCGTGTTTCCGGTTCCCTTGTATATATCTTTTACATCTTTTTCTTCGCATACTTTTAAAAATTACTTTCTTAAACCTCAACTTCCTAAATACTCTCCTATCGCAACCCGCCTCAACCCAATGTGCGTGATCCCTGCTTATTCTCCTAAAGTATTCTACCTTTACTGCTGCATCTGGAATCCATCTACTGGAAGATAGACAGGCTAAACTGCCTACCCAGCTATCAGTTAGCAAAAACCATTGCTAGCGGTCATCAGCTAAACCTTTAGCTCGGGAAAGCTCTCCTAGTTTCGAACAACGTGACTAAAACCAGAGCATAACGGACCTATTTCCTCCAATCCCCGTGATTCCTACCCGCAAACTCTAACATTTTCATCATGTTTATCTTGCTTGCAACTAGCTAACCACAATCCGGGTGAAACCAACTCCTGCTAGCGTTTCCAGGCCCGTGAGCAGGCACCGGAGCAGGCACCAATTAGCCTGAAGCTAATTGGCTGAGGCTCCTGTGCTTACCACTGAAGCCGCACTCCTGGCTACAAGACCCGACCCATTTTACTGCCGGTACGGAGCACGAACCCCGCCTATCCTCTACGACGGTAACTACCACATAATCTGCCCGGGACTCCAACAGGCCCCTCAGGCCGCTGACGCCGCAAGGCCCATTCTGCCTAACCTACTAGGCCTGTTAGCTACCTAGAGCATACCTGGAACCCTACTATTTCCACGACATGGTCTATGCGACGTTCACCGCACGAAGACAGGCAAAAACAGACTTCCCCCCCATCGCGACGTCCCCCAAAGGCAAACTTGCCTCCACTGCCCCGCTGCTAACTGCTAGCTTATCTGCAAAGCTAGCTCGGCAGCCGAGAAGCTAGCCCAGTTAGCAAACACAATTCTTACATTCACAACCTTCTTCTATTCGCCATCGCTATCCGGCTTGGATTCTGCTGGCGGACACGGACCACCGTTCTGGGTTTGCAGACGTGCCCTCAACGTGCCCTCAACCGGCCTCCCGTCTGACGCAGACCCCCTCCGTCTGAGCCAGACCATCCCCCCAGGCCTACTAAACTTTAAACGCCTGTCGGTAGGCTTAGTGGAGCCTCGACTACTAATCTACGGCTTGCCCCCTGGACAACTATGATCACTTGGCTACATAGCTGATGCCTGCCTTGACTGCATTAATTCACGGTACTCCATTTCTGTTTATTTGTGTTTTATCTGTCGGCTCTGTAGCCTTAACTCAGGATGCTGTGTGTAGTAATCCGAACCCTCTTGCCATGTCGTACGCCATTTTACCTTCTGTTGCTGTGTTAGCTGGACTAGCTGCTGTTATCTCACCTGCTGTTTTAGCTACTGTCTCCCAATCATGACCTGTCAATCACTTTATGCCTTATTTTTATGTCTCTCTCAAATATCCAATATGCCTTGCATACTGTTGTTTCAGCGCCTAGTTATCATTGTTGTTGGTTGCAATGGACCCCGTAGTTCCACTCCTCCGTACCTCTGCATACCTCCTTGTCCCACCCCCCACACATGCGATGACCTCACCATTGAGACAGCATGTCCAAGAAACAACCTCTCTATCATCACCCAGTGCTGGGCTTGCTCCGCTGTACCCGTGCCCCACCATACCTGGCTGCACATTATGCCCAGAAATCTATTCTACCACGCCCATTAAATTATTGCTCCTTTTATTCCCTTGTCCCCACGCTCTAGGCGACCAGTTTGAAGCCTTTAGCCGCACCCTCATCCTACTACTACTCGGTTCCTCGGGTGATGTGGAGGTAAAACCCCAGGGCCCTGCATCGTCCCCAGTCACCCTCATTTGTTGGACTTTTCGTGGTAGATTCGAAAAAGCCTTGGCCTCATGCATGTCAACATCAGAAGGCCTCCTCCTAAGTTGCGCTTACTCACCGCTTTAGCACACTCTGCCAACCTGGATGTCTGTGCCGTGTCTGAATCCTGGCTTAGGAAGGCCACCAAAAACTCTGAGATTGTCCATACCCAAACTATAAACACTTTTCCGTCAAGATAGAAACTGCCAAGGGGGGGGAGTTGCAATCTATGCAAGAGATAGCTGGCCAAAGTTCTGTCATTACTTTCCAAGTCTATGCCCAAAAACAGTTCGAACTTCTTAAGTTTTAAAAATTAAATCTCTCAGAAATAAGTCTTCTCACTGTTGCCGCCTGCTTACCGACCACCCCTCAGCTCCCAGCGTGCCGGCCTGGCACATCGTGTGTTAGTTGATCGCGCTTCCCCAATACAAGTCAGAGTTGTTTCTGTTAGGTGACCTAACTGGGGATATGCCTTAACACACCCCGGCAGTCCTACAATCTAAGCTCCGATGCCTCAATCTCACACAAATCATCAAGGAACCACCAGGACCCACCCTAAATCCGTTAAACATGGGGCACCCGTAATAGACATTATTCCTGACCAACTTGCCCTTCCAAATCTCTACACCTCTTGCTGTCTTCAATCAAGGATCCTCAGCGATCACTGCCTTCATTGCCTGCTATTCCGCCACGGGTCCACGGTCTCAAACGACCACCCCTCATCACTGTCAACACGCTCCCTGAAAACAACTTCTGCGAGCAGCCTTTCTAAATCGACCTGGCCCGGGTTACCCTGGAGGATATTGGACCTCATCCCGTCAGTTGAGGATACCTTGGTGTCATTCTTTAAAAGTTACTTCCTCACACAAATAATATAAGAAACAAGCATGCTCCCGTTCAAAAAATGCAGAACCAAGAAACAGATAATAGCCTTTGGTTCGACTCCAGACCTGACTGCCTCGACCAGGCACAAAAAGACATCCTGTGGCGAAACTGCCAAATCAGCATCGAAGAGCCCCCCGTGATATGCAACTGTTCAGGGAAGTCAGGAACCAATACACGCAGTCAGTCAGGAAAGACAAAGGCAGCCTTTTTCAAGCAGAAATTTGCATCCTGTAGGCTCTTAACTCCAAAAAGTTCTGGGGATACTTGTAAAGTCCATGAAAACGAAGAGCACCTCCTCCAGCTGCCCACTGCACTTGAGGCTAGATAAACGACGGTCACCACTATAAGCTGCCGTGATAATCGAAAACTTCAAACAAAACATTTCTCGAATTGGCTTCGCATGCCTTCCACTGGCGACTCCAACCTTTGGGCCAACAGCCCCGGCCCCCCCCGCTGCCTAACTCGCCCAAGCCTTCCCAGCTTCTCCTTTACCCACTATCCAGATACAAGATGTTTCTGAAAAGAGCTGGAAACCTGGACCCATACAAATCAGCTGGGCTTGGACAACCTCTGGACGCCGCGCCGATTTCTGAAACTGTCCGCCCTCCATCTGTCGCCTACCCCCTATTTACCAGCCTGTTTTCAACCTCTCTTTCGTATCCATCTGAGATCCCCACAAGGGATTGGAAAGGCTGCCGCTGTCATCCCCCTCTTCAAAGGGGAGACACCCTGGAGGCCAAACTGTTACAGACCTATATGCCATCCCTGCCCTGTTCCTAGCTTTAAGGTCTCGAAAAGCCAATGTCAAGCAAACAGATCAGCTGACCATTCGAATCCCACCGCTACCTTCTCCGCTGTGCAATCCGGGTTTCCCCGAAGCCCGGATCCCACGGCGTGCAGCCTCAGCCCACGCTCACAGGTTACTAAACGATATTCATAAACCCCATCGATAAAAGACACTTACTGTGCAGCCGTCGTTCATCGACCTGCCAAGGGCTTTCGACGGTCTGTCAATCACCATATTCTTATCGGCACTCAATAGCGCCTCGTTTTCATAATGACTGCCTTGCCTGGTTCACCAACTACTTTGCAGAACAGAGTTCAGTACTTGTCAAATCGGAGGCATTGGTGTCCGGTCCTCTGGACAGTCTCTATGGGGAGGTACCCACAGGGTTCAATTCGTCGGGCCGACTCTACAACAACAATAAACTGAAGTTAGCAGGCTGTGTAGATTAAATACTTTGGCAGTTCCAGGGTCGGGCTACACAAGTGCACAAATGCATTTGCAACGACTCCAGTTTCATGTTTCAACATATTTTAGTCTAATGGGAAGGCTACGAGTGAGGCACTATTTTAGAGAGGCATTAAAGAGAATAGGCTACTTTTGACAAGGCCAACATATGTTTCATTCTCCACATTTAAAGGTCAGTTTATTGTGGGTTTTCTCATAACAGAAGCAATGATGGGATGTTCCAGAACTTTCATTGTATAATTTCCAACGTCAGAGACCCAATAACTGAGCATGAGTAAAACAAGGACCAATAACTGAGCATGAGTAAAAAACAAGACCCAATAACTGAGCATTGAGTAAAAACAAGCACGCGGAATAAGGCTGAGGCATGAATTAGAAAACAAGACGGCACTAACTGAGCTATGAATAAAAACAAGACATAAATGAATGAGCATGAGTAAAAAAACAAGACCCACGATAAAGATGAGCATGAATAAAAACAAGCACCCAATAACTGAGCACATGAATAAAAACAAACCCAATAAGCTGAGCATGAGATTCCAGAACGTTCATTGATAATTAAATCCACTCCAGAGACCCCAAAACTGGCAATGTAGTATGAAGACAAGGACCCCAATAACTGAGCAATGAGTAAAACAAGACGCAATAACTGAGCATGAGTAAAAACAAGACCCAATAACTGAGCATGAATAAAAAAAACAAAGACCCAATAGACTGGGGAGCTTATTTGAAATAAAAAGCAAGACACAATAAAAGATTGCAGCATGACCAAATAAGGAACAAGACCCAATAACTGAGCATGAGTAAAAACAAGACCCATTAACTGAGCTGAGTAAAAACAGAGACCCAATAAAGCTGAGCATGAGTAAAAACAAGACCCAAAAGGGCTCGAGCGTATGAATAAAAACAAGACCCAATAACTGAGCAATGAGTAAAACAAGAACCAATACAACTGAGCATGTGTAAAAGAACCAAACCCCAATAACTGAGCATAGTAAAAACAAGACCCAATAATGATCATGAAGAAGAAACAAGACCAATAACTTGAGCATGAGTAAAAACAAACCCAATAAACTGAGCTGGAATAAAAACAACCAATAACTGGCCTGAGTAAAAACAAGACTCCAATAACTGAGCGATGAGTAAAAACAAGGACCAATAAACTTTTTTAGCGATGAATAAAAAACAAGCACAATAATGAGCATGCAATAAAAGCCAAGCGCCCCAATAAGCTGAGCCATGAGTAAAAACCAAGACGCCCGAATTACTGTGAGGCATGAATAAAAACAAGACCGCAATAACTGGAGCTGAATTAAGACAAGACCCAATAACTGGAGCGATGAAATAAAAAAACAAAGACCCAATAACTGACATGAATAAAAACAAGGACCCAATAACTGAGCATGAGTTAAAAACCAAACCCAATTAACTGAGCATGAAATAAAAAACAAACCCAATAACTGAGGCCATGAATAAAAACTAAAGGACCCAATAACTGAGCATGTAAAACAAACGCCAAATAAACTGAGACATGAAGTAAAAACAAACCCAAATAACTGAGCGATGAATTAAAAACACAGACCCACCTTAACTTGAGCGATGAGTAAAAGCAAGACCCAATAACTGAGCTGAATAAAAACAAGACCCCAATTACTGAGCATGAATAAAAAAACAAGTAACCCATAACTGAGCATGAGTTAAAAACGAAGAGCCAAATAACTGAGGCATGGAGTAAAAACAAGACCCCAATGAAACTGAGCGCCATGAGTAAAAACAAACCCAATTAACTGAGGCGCAGTGGAAAAATGACAAGACCCAATGAACGAGCATGAGATGAAGAACAAGACCCATAAACTGAGCATGAGTAAAAACAAACCCAATAACTGAGCATGAATTAAAAACAAGACCCCAATAAACTTGAGCATGATAAAACAATACCCCAATAACTGAGGCATGAGTTAAAAACAAAACCGCAATAAGCTGCCAGCATGGAGTTAAAAAACAAACCCAATAACTTGGAGTATTGAGTAAAAACAAGACCCAATAAAACTGAGCATGAGTAAAAACAAACCCAAGAAGCTGAGCATGAATAAAAAACAAGAACCAATAACTGAGGCATGAATAAAAACAAGACCAATAACTGAGCATGGAGTAAAAACAAGACCCAATAATGGAGCTCGATGAATGAAACACAAACCCAATGAACTGAGCCATGAATAAAAAACAAAGCCCAATTAACTGAGCATGAAATAAAAAACAGACCCAAGAAACTGAGCATTGAGTAAAAACAAGACCCAATAACTGAGCATGAGTAAAAACAAAGACCCAATAAACTGAGCGATGAATAAAAACAAACCCAAGTAAACTGAGCAGTGAATAAAACAGTGATGGTTTTCCGTAATCAGTAAAGTCACATTGAGAATGCAGTTTGTAAAACCACTCAGAGTGTTAATTTATCTAACGCGCTCTAGAGCCCCTAAAGTAGTTTTCCTGTGCTTTTGTCACGTTTATTTCTCTAGAGCCCCTAACAGTAGTTTTCCTGTGCTTTGTCAACCAGTACTCTAGAGCCCCTAAAGTAGTTTCCTGTGTTTGTCACCATGATCTTCTAGAGCCCTTTAAAGTAGTTTTCCTGTGCTTTGTCGACCATGATCGTCTAGAGGCCCGCTAAAGTAGTTTTCCTGGTTCGCTTGTCACTTATCTCGAGAGAACTAAAGTTAGTTTTCCTGTGTTTGTCACCTTATCTCTAGAGAACAATAAAGCTAGTTTCCTGTGCTTTTGTCACCTTATCTTCTAGAAACCTAAAGTAGTTCTTCCTGTGTTTTGTTCACGCTATATCTCTAGAGACAACCTGAAAGTAGTTTTCCTGTGGCTTTGTGCACCTTATCTCTAGAGAACCTAAAGTAGTTTTCCTGTTGTTTTGTCACCTTATCTCTAGAGGCTCCTAAAGTTAGTTTCCTGTTGTGTTGCACCTTTATCTCAAGGGCTCCTAAGTAGTTTTCCTGGTGCTTGTGTCACGCTCTCTCTACTCTCTAAAGCTATTTTCCTGATGTCGTATTCACGTTATCTCTAGAGCCCCTAAAGTAGTCCTGCTTTGTCACCTATCTAGAGCCCCTAAAGTAGTTTTCCTGTGTGCTTTGTCAACAATCTCTATCTCTCTCTATATGAGTAGTTCCTGTGCTTTGTCAACCATATCTCTAGAGCCCCTAAAGTTAGTTGTCTTCCTGTCTATTATTATCAAAGTAGTTGCTTCTTGTTTTTGTCACCTTATCTTAGTATATAAGTAAAGTAGCTGTCCGCTTTGTCACTATAATATATATACTATATAATATTAAATCCTGTGTTTTGGTCACCGTATCTCTAGAGAAATCCTCAAAGTTGTTCCGTGCTTTGTCCACCTTATCTCTAGAGAAACCTAAAGTAGTATCTCTCCTCAACAGGTTTTAAGGATCCTCACACTGTTCATGCTCTCATTTCACAGACACGTACTGCTCACCTGTTCATCTCGTAATGAATAATGTGGAAATTGAGCAAGTTGAGGTGACTAAACTGCTTGAAGTAACCCTGGATTGTAAACTGCCATGTTCAAAACATATTGATACAACAGTATCTAAGATGGGGAGAAGTCTGTCCATAATAAAGCACTGTTCTGCCTTCTTAACAASACTATCAACAAGGCAGGTCCTACAGGCCCTAGTTTTGTCGCACCTGGACTGCTGTTCAGTTGTGTGGTCAGGTGCCACAAAGCGGGACTTGGGAAAATTGCAGTTGGCTCAGAACAGGGCAGCACGGCTGGCCCTTAAAAATACACAGAGAGCTAACATTAATGACATGCATGTCAATCTCTCATTGCTAAAAGTGGAAGAGAGATTGACTTCCTCATTACTTTATGTAAGAGGTATTGACAAGCTGAAGGTACCAAGGTGTCTGTTTTAAAATACTAGCACACAGCTCGGACAGCCATGCATACCCCACAAGACATGTCACCAGAGATCTCTTCACAGTCCCCAAGTCCAAATCAAATCAAATCAAATCAAATGTATTTATATAGCCCTTTGTACATCAGCTGATATCTCAAAGTGCTGTACAGAAACCCAGCCTAAAACCCCAAACAGCAAGCAATGCAGGTGTAGAAGCACGGTGGCTAGGAAAAACTCCCTTTAAAGGCCAAAACCTAGGAAGAAACCTAGAGAGGAACCAGGCTATGAGGGGTGGCCAGTCCTCTTCTGGCTGTGCCGGGTGGAGATTATAACAGAATATGGCCAAGATGTTCAAATGTTCATAAATGACCAGCATGGTCAAAAAATAATAATCACAGGCAGAATCAGTTCTGTTATACTCACTGACATTATTTTAACAGTTTTGGAAACTTTAGAGTGTTTACTATCCAAATCTACTAATTATATGCATATCATATCCTCTGGGCCTGAGTAGAAGGCAGTTTAATTTGGGCATGCTTTTCATCCAAAATTCCAAATGCTGCCCCCTACCCTAGGGAAGTTAAAGTGGCTAGTGATACATTACATCAAGATGGCAGATGCAGTAGATGGTATAGCGTACAGTATATACATATGAGATGAGTAATGTAGGGTATGAGGACATTATATAAAGTGGCATTGTTTAAAGTGGCTAGTGATACATTTAATTACATCAAGATGCAGTAGATGGTATAGAGTACAGTATATACATACGAGATGAGTAATGTAGGGTGTGTAAACATTATATAAAGTGGCTAGTGATAAATTGATACACTCGATTTTTCCATTATTAAAGTGGCTAGAGTTGAGTTAGTATGTTGGCAGCAGCCACTCAATGTTAGTGATGGCTGTTCAACAGTCTGATGGCCTTGAGATAGAAGCTGTTTTTCAGTCTCTCGTCCCCGCTTTGATGCACCTGTACTGACCTCCCCTTCTGGATGATAGCGGGGTGAACAGGCAGTGGCTCGGGTGGTTGTTGTCCTTGATGATCTTTCTGGCCTTCAGTTGAACTGGAGCAGCAGCAGCACAGGCCAGGTGGACTGAGGACAGCAAGGAGTCATCAGCCAGT
>NW_019945559.1:0-7171 GCF_002910315.2 Salvelinus sp. IW2-2015 | reverse complement strand
CTACTTTACATAATATAACATCTACATATCACTAACAAACCACTATTATACATTATAACCTGTCTACTTTACATAATAAACATCTACATATCACTAACAACCCACTACTATACATTATAACCTAGTCTACTTTACATAATATAACATCTAATATCACTAACACCCACTACTATACATTATAACCTAGTCTACTTTACATAATATAACATCTACATATCACTAACAACCCACTACATAACATTATAACCTAGCCTACTTTACATAATAATAAAATCTCTTACTTGATGCAAAAAACCTTTCTGAATGGATCAATGATTTCCCCCTCAGATCAATCATGTCTGTTTTATCCCTTCTGTCTACGTTCTCAGATACGTTTAGAAAAGAACAGATTGAAAGACATAAATATCTTACTTTTAATTAATGCAAATAAGTGTGAGTCATGGCCTTTGTTGCTTGCACTGTCTATAACTACCTGAACAGTTACCATGGAGAAGAGATGTCATGACACATATTCATGTGATTGCTTTAAATCACCTGACGTTTTTATGTCTGTTAGTAAATGTTTTATTTCTCAATGAGATAATTAATAAATAAGAACAATAGCCAATCAAGAATTAGTTGTCACTGTGTTAACCACAACCAACATGTTGGATCTCTGTTTAGTTGTCACTGTGTTAACCACAACCAACATGTTGGATCTCTGTTTAGTTGTCACTGTGTTAACCACAACCAACATGCTGGATCTCTGTTTAGTTGTCACTGTGTTAACCCACAACCCCAACATGTTGGATCTCTGTTTAGTTGTCACTGTGTTAACCACAACCAACATGCTGGATCTCTGTTTAGTTGTCACTGTGTTAACCACAACCAACATGTGGATTCTGTTTAGGGGTCAGTGCTCTAAAATGAGTCTCTCTGGGGAGAGAAGGAGGGGGGCCCTGCCTCTAAAATGCATCTCTCTGGGGACATGACACCAAAGCTAAGAGGTGAGATGACAATTTTATGATAATTAATTAAGTAATTTCCAAAATAAATAGCTATTTTAAGATGAATGCACTTACTGTAAATCACTCTGGATAAGAGCATCTGCTAAATCAGGGGTTCTCAATCCGGGGTCTGTGGAGGTACTGCAGGGGTTCTCAATCCGGGGTCTGTGGGAGGTACTGCAGGGGTTCTCAATCCGGGGTCTGTGGAGGTACTGCAGGGGTTCTCAATCCGGGGTCTGTGGAGGTACTGCAGGGGTTCTCAATCCGGGGTCTGTGGAGGTACTGCAGGGTTCATCCGGGTCTGGAGGTACTCAGGTTCCACGGCACCCTGACTGGACTCGTTGCAATGTAAGACATTTGATAGAATTTTCACGACACGACCACTTTGCCTACTCTTAATTATTGCCTAATATAATGGAATGCATATTTTTACCAATTGTGATCTTTGTTACAAGCAGAATTTTGACAATATTACCGTTATATCAACACACTCTTCACACCCGTTTAACAACTCTAAATAGCTTTGACATAGTAGCATCAAGTCCCTTGCCAATAATGTTGCCTACGACGTTGCCATACAATGTCATATTCATCGAACACATATTACACCCTGATGCCTTCAATTGCCCAATTCACCTGCTGTTAACTCTTTAACCTGTCTGGCTCCTGCGTTCCGCTAGCGGAACTCCTCCCACATTCCACTGAAAAGGCAGAGCGCGAAATTCAAAAGATATTTTTTTAGAAATATTTAACTTTCACACATTAACAAGTCCAATACAGCAAATGAAAGATACACATCTTGTGAATCCAGTCAAACATGTCTGATTTTTAAAATGTTTTACAGCGAAAACACCACATATATTTATGTTAGCTCACCACCAAATACAAAAAAGGACAGACATTTTTCACAGCACAGGTAGCATGCACAAAGCCAACCTAACTAACCAAGAACCAACCAAACTAACCAAGAAACAACTTCATCAGATGACAGTCTTATAACATGTTATACAATAAATCTATGTTTTGTTCGAAAAAATGTGCATATTTGAGGTATAAATCAGTTTTACATGCAGCTACCATCACAGCTACCGTCAGAAATAGAAACCGAAGCAGCCAGAGTAATATTAGAGACCAACGTGAAATACCTAAATACTCATCATAAAACATTTCTGAAAAATCGATGGTGTACAGCAAATTAAAGACAAACATCTTGTGAATCCAGCCAATATTTCCGATTTTTTAAGTGTTTTACAGCGAAAACACAATATAGCATTATATTAGCTTACTACAATAGCCTACCACACTACCGCATTCATTCATCAAGGCACGTTAGCGATAGCAATAGGCACGTTAGCAATAGGGAATAAACCAGCAAAATATATTAATTTCACTAACCTCATAAACCTTCATCAGATGACAGTCCTATAACATCAGGTATACATACACTTATGTTTTGTTCGAAAATGTGCATATTTAGAGCTGAAATCAGTGGTTATACATTGTGCTAACGTAGCATATTTTTCCCAGAATGTGCGGATATTTTTTGACACTCCAACTATTCTGACCAAATAAACTATTCATAAACGTTACTAGAAAATACATGTTGTATAGGAAATGATAGATACACTAGTTCTTAATGCAATCGCCGTGTTAGAATTCTAAAAATAACTTCATTATGAAATCCAGCTTAGTTATAGCGAGAGAGTACCCAAAATCTGGGCGCAAACTACTAGTACAACATGTTCGACAGATATATGAAATAGCATCATAAAATGGGTCCTACTTTTGACGATCTTCCATCAGAATGTTGTACAAGGGGTCCTTTGTCGGGAACAATCGTTGTTTGGTTTTAGAACGTCCTCTTCTCCAGTCAATTAGCACAGAAAGCTAGCAAAGTAGCGCGAAGCTCTCCTTCCTGAACAAAGGCAAACAACGCAACACGCATAACGTCCCGAAAAAATTTCAATAAACTAATAAAACTATATTGGAAAAACATACTTTACGATGATATTGTCACATTTATCAAATAAAATCAAAGCCGGAGATATTAGTGGGTTATAACGACAGCTTTCCAGAAGGCAATCCCAGGCTCCTTCTCGCGCTTTCCAGAAAACAGGAAATGGGTGACACATCATGCCAAAGGCTTTTATTCCACCTCAGACCAAGATAAAACTCCATTTCTTCTCTCACTGGCTACTGACATCTAGTGGAAGGTGTATGACGTGCATGTATACTATACGTATCAAGCCCATTTATGCAGGCCCTAGAACAGAGCATCGTATTCAGATTTTCCACTTCCTGATCAGGAAGTTTGCTGCCAAATGAGTTCTGTTTTACTCACAGATATAATTCAAACGGTTTTAGAAACTAGAGAGTGTTTTCTATCCAATAGTAATAATAATATGCATATTGTACGAGCAAAAAATGAGTACGAGGCCGTTTAAATTGGGCACGATTTCCCCCAAAGTGAAAACAGCGCCCTCTGTCCTCAACAGGTTTTAAGGATCCTCACACTGTTCATGCTCTCATTTCACAGACACGTACTGCTCACCTGTTCATCTCGTAATGAATAATGTGGAAATTGAGCAAGTTGAGGTGACTAAACTGCTGAAGTAACCCTGGATTGTAAACTGCCATGTTCAAAACATATTGATACACAGTATCTAAGATGGGGAGAAGTCTGTCCATAATAAAGCACTGTTCTGCCTTCTTAAAAACTATCAACAAGGCAGGTCCTACAGGCCCTAGTTTTGTCGCACCTGGACTGCTGTTCAGTTGTGTGGTCAGGGCCACAAAGCGGGACTTGGGAAAATTGCAGTTGGCTCAGAACAGGGCAGCACGGCTGGCCCTTAAAAATACACAGAGAGCTAACATTAATGACATGCATGTCAATCTCTCATTTCTAAAAGTGGAAGAGAGATTGACTTCCTCATTACTTTATGTAAGAGGTATTGACAAGCTGAAGGTACCAAGGTGTCTGTTTTAAAATACTAGCACACAGCTCGGACAGCCATGCATACCCCACAAGACATGTCACCAGAGATCTCTTCACAGTCCCCAAGTCCAAATCAAATCAAATCAAATCAAATGTATTTATATAGCCCTTTGTACATCAGCTGATATCTCAAAGTGCTGTACAGAAACCCAGCCTAAAACCCCAAACAGCAAGCAATGCAGGTGTAGAAGCACGGTGGCTAGGAAAAACTCCCTAGAAAGGCCAAAACCTAGGAAAGAACCTAGAGAGGAACCAGGCTATGAGGGGTGGCCAGTCCTCTTCTGGCTGTGCCGGGTGGAGATTATAACAGAATATGGCCAAGATGGTCAAATGTTCATAAATGACCAGCATGGTCAAAAAATAATAATCACAGGCAGAATCAGTTCTGTTATACTCACTGACATTATTTTAACAGTTTTGGAAACTTTAGAGTGTTTACTATCCCAATCTACTAATTATATGCATATCATATCCTCTGGGCCTGAGTAGAAGGCAGTTTAATTTGGGCATTCTTTTCATCCAAAATTCCAAATGCTGCCCCCTACCCTAGGGAAGTTAAAGTGGCTAGTGATACATTACATCAAGATGGCAGATGCAGATAGATGGTATAGCGTACAGTATATACATATGAGATGAGTAATGTAGGGTATGAGGACATTATATAAAGTGGCATTGTTTAAAGTGGCTAGTGATACATTTAATTACATCAAGATGCAGTAGATGGTATAGAGTACAGTATATACATACGAGATGAGTAATGTAGGGTGTGTAAACATTATATAAAGTGGCTAGTGATAAATTGATACATCGATTTTTCCATTATTAAAGTGGCTAGAGTTGAGTTAGTATGTTGGCAGCAGCCACTCAATGTTAGTGATGGCTGTTCAACAGTCTGATGGCCTTGAGATAGAAGCTGTTTTTCAGTCTCTCGGTCCCCGCTTTGATGCACCTGTACTGACCTCCCCTTCTGGATGATAGCGGGGTGAACAGGCAGTGGCTCGGGTGGTTGTTGTCCTTGATGATCTTTCTGGCCTTCAGTTGAACTGGAGCAGCAGCACGGCCAGGTGGACTGAGGACAGCAAGGAGTCATCATGCCACGTAGTCCTGAGGCATGGTCCTAGGGCTCAGGTCCTCCGAGAGAGAGAAAGAAAGAGAAAGAGAGAATTAGAGAGAGCATACTTAAATTCACGCAGGACACCGGATAAGACAGGAGAAGTACTCCAGATATACAAAACTGACCCTAGCCCCCCGACACATAAACTACTGCAGCATAAATACTGGAGGCTGAGACAGGAGGGGTCAGGAGACACTGTGGCCCCATCCGATGATACCCCCGGACAGGGCCAAACAGGAAGGATATAACCCCACCCACTTTGCCAAAGCACAGCCCCCACACCACTAGAGGGATGTGACTATGGGAGGCGCACAGTACTACATAGAGCCATGACTACATGGAACTCTATTCCACAGTACTACATAAGAACATGACTACATGGAACTCTATTCCAAGTACTACATAGAGCCATGACTACATGGAACTCTATTCCACAGTACTACATAGAGCCATGACTACATGGAACTCTATTCCACAGTACTACATAGAGCCATGACTACATGGAACTCTATTCCACAGTACTACATAGAGCCATGACTACATGGAACTCTATTCCACAGTACTACATAGAGCCATGACTACATGGAACTCTATTCCACAGTACTACATAGAGCCATGACTACATGGAACTCTATTCACAGTACTACATAGAGCCATGACTACATGGAACTCTATTCCACAGTACTACATAGAGCCATGACTACATGGAACTCTATTCCACAGTACTACATAGAAGCCATGACACATGAAACTACTCTATTCCACAGTACTACATAGAGCCATGACTACATGGAACTCTATTCCACAGTACTACATAGAGCCATGACTACATGGAACTCTATTCCACATCAGGTAACTGATGCAGCAGTAGAATCAGATTTAAAAAGAAGGTAAAAATACACCTTATGGAACAGCGGGGACTGTGAAGTAACACAAACATAGGCACAGACACACGCACACCCACACACATGATAACATACGCACTATACACACACGTACACATGGATTTTTCATTGTAGATACGTGGTAGTGGAGTAAGGACCTGAGGGCACACACTTAGTATGTTGTGAATTCTGTAATGAAATCCTGTAATGAATGTATTGTACTGTTTTTAAAACTGCATAACTGCCTTAATTTTGCCGGAACCCAGGAAGAGTAGCTGCTGCCTTGGCAGTGCTAAACTACCACCCCATCTGTCAGCTCAGGCTGCACAACTGTTTACTCTTACTAGAGCATTTATTTAGGCTTCGGTACACTCTGGGAGCAATGTGGGTTCCTCACCTCATCTGGTAAATTGGTTGAAAACTTGTTGGAGGCTATTTTGTTAGCACTTCCCATCTCTGTTAAAAAACATGTTTTCTCTACAGGATGTTTCTGATCTGCAAGGGCCTGGAGAAATGAGAATGGTGAAATAAGTGTTCTTGTCACATGACCAAGACCACTTATGTGTAAAAAGGGAGGAGTTGTGGTTTGTATGCATAACAATGTAGGCAGAGGAAGGCTGAGACCAGATTGTCATAGGTAACAGTAATGCCTCTGTCTCTGATGTACATGCATGGACGTGTGCATCGTACCCCTGGTTTAGCACCTCATGAAATACTCACAGGAAGACCCATGATCACCTAAACACCCCGTTCCCACAGAACAGGTTGACACTGATGGGTTGTGAGAATCAAATGGTAAACTACTGCGCTGCACTTAACAATGTTCTGAAGTCTATTTCCCCAGCATTGCCTGAACCAAAGGGAGGAAAAGCTCCACAAATTGCAGCCAGGAGATTGAGTGGTCAACAAGGACCTCTGCAGAAAGACTTGGCACCAACAGCGCTGGACTAGTCCATTCCAGGTGCTCCTGATGGTTGCAGAGCGGTCGACGTGGGTTCACGCCAGCCACTGCAGGAAGGTGCCCCACAACCCAGACGAAGATGTACCAGCCYATGAATKGTCATATGCGAWWCCAGTGSKCATAGGAGGACCAGGACCAGGACTCTACGCATKATTTGTTCTGCTTTCGTGGTCAGTCTTCTCATTGTAGCTGTTGTCTGGGCCCTGGGAGAAGTGACCACAATGCAACTGA
>NW_019945558.1:21266-43233 GCF_002910315.2 Salvelinus sp. IW2-2015 | reverse complement strand
ACCCTAACCCTAAACCCTATACCCTAACCCTAAACCCTAACCCTAACCCTTAACCCTTAACCCCTATGAACCCTAACCTTATACCCTAACCCCTAACCCTAACCCCTAACACTAGCCTAGCGACCTAACGCTCAACTACTAAAACCTAGGACCTAACCCCAACCGTACCTAGCTGACCTAAACTAAACCCCAACACTATGCCTAGGCACCTAACTAACCCAACACTGAGGCCTAGGAACCTGTAAACCCAACAACATGTAGGCTAACCCTACCAGCTGACCTAACTAACCCAACACTAGCTAAGGACCTGTAACCTCACACACTAGCCTGGACCGTAACTAAACCCAGACTACTAACCTAGGAACCTAACTAACCCCCACTAGCCTAGGACCTAACGCTAACCCCACACACAGCCTAGGACCTAACTAACACTAACCTAGGCTAACTAAACCCCAAACTAGCCTAGGAACCTAACTAACACTTCAACACTAGCCTAGGAACTATAACCTCCCAACACTAGCCTAGGAACCTACCTCACCAACACAGCCTAAGACCTAACTAACCCACAACACTAGACCTAGCGACCATAACTGAACCCCAACACTAGCCAGGAACTAACTGAACGCCAACACTAGAGCCTAGAGACCTTAACCTAACCAACACGTAGCCTAGGACCCTAAACTAAGCCCCAACACTAGCCTAGGACCTAACAACACCAACACGCATGACTAACGACACTAGCCTAGATACTCCCCACACACACATAACTAACCCCAACACTAGGACTACTCAAATGACCTAGGACTAACAACCCAACACCGTACGACCTAACCCACTAGCGCAGAACACTAACTAACCCCAACTACTAACACTAGCGACCTAACCAACCCCAACACTAGCCTTAGGGACCTACTAACACGCGCCTAGGACCAAAGACCCCAACACTTAGCCTTATGGGACCTAACAACCCGCGAACACTAAGCCTAAGACTAAACTAACCCCAACACGTAGGCCTATGGGACCAACCTCAACACAGCCTAGGACCTAACTAACCTCAACCATAGCCAGCACAACTAACCAACACTAGCCCCTAGACTAACACCAATCTCACCGACAAAACCCCAACACTAACCTAGGACCTAACTAACAGCCCAACACATCCCTACGCCTAGCAACACTTAACTAACTAACCCACCAACATCTAGCCCTAGGACCTAAACCTAACCACGCAACACTAACCTAGGAACCTATAACCTCAACACTAGCCTCAGGCACTAAACTAACCACCCAACACTTAGCTAGACACTAACACCTCAACACTAGCCTAGGACCTAATAAAAACACTCCTTCAAAACCACTAGCCGAACACTAGACCTATGACCTAACTCCAACACTCCAAAACTTAACTAACCAGTACAACCACGAGCCTAGGAACCTAACCTCAACAACTAGAACCACTAGGACCTAACTAACCCCACACTACCTAGGACCTAACTAACCCCAACAGAGGCGTATGACCTAACTACTCAACCACTAGCCTAAGGACCTAGACTAACTCCCAAAACTACCTTAGGAGCCTAACTAACCCCAACAACCTAGACCTAGGACCTAAACCTCCAACAGTAGCCTAGGATCTAAACTCCCAAACCAGATACCCAACACTAACAGCTCACGCAAATAAGACGGACCACTAACCCACAGCCGGCTAATCAACCACCTAACCGACTAACCTCACACTAGCCTAGGACCTAACTAACCCCAACACTAGCCTAGGATCCTAACTAACAGCCCAGACTAACTACCCGAACCAAACTAACGGACACTAAGCCTAGGACCCTAACTAACCCCAAACACTAAGCTAGGACCTAAACTAACCCGCCAACCACTCACCTAGGACCTAAACCTCAGAACAGTAGTCCTAGGACCTAACTTAACAGCCCAACACTAGCCTAGGACTAATAACCCAACACAGACTAGGAACTACCTCCCTGCCTAGGACCTACCACAAATAGCCAGACCAAAACCACTCAACACTCAGGACCTAACAAACCACAACACTAGCCTAGGATCCTAACTAATCCCAACACTACCTAGACATTAACTAACATGCCCAAACACTAGCGCTAGCAACTAAACTCAACGCCAGAACTAAAATCACACCTTCAGGACACTTTCAACAGCTACCCAACACAAAGCCTAGTGACCAATAAACCCAACACTAGCCTAGGAACCTAACACTCCCAACACTTAGCCTAGGACCTATAACTAGAACTCAAACACTAGCCTAGGGATCCAACTCAACCCCAACAACGTAGCCTAGGACCTAACTAACCCCAACACTAGCTAGGAGCATAACTAACCCAAACACTAACCCTAAGGAACCTAACTAACACCCAACACTACCTACGACCTAACACACACTGCCTAACAAACACACAGCATACCCGCAGCCCTAACACCATAGCAAGGACCTAACTCAACACACCAGACCGTAAACCTAACCAAAACGCTGACCTCCTAGCACCTAGACCTGGACAACACCCAACACTAGCCAGGACCTAACTAACCCCAAACACTTAACCTAAGGACCTAACTAAACCCCAACCACTAGTAACCTACGAAACTACTCACCCTAACCGTCCAAACCTCGAACGACATGCCTAGGAACCTAAACCTAACTCAACCACATACCTGAGGACCTAAAACGAACCCAACAACTTAGGCCTTGACCTAACTAACCCCCAAACACTACCTAGGACCAACTAACGCCTCAACACTAGCCTAGGACCTAACTAACCCAAACACGTGCCTAGGACCTAACTAACCACCAGCCTACACATAACCTAGACACAGCTCTCACAGGACCTAGGATCTAACTAACCAACACTAAGCCAT
Organism: Salvelinus sp. IW2-2015; assembly: GCF_002910315.2. Taxonomy (NCBI): domain Eukaryota; kingdom Metazoa; phylum Chordata; class Actinopteri; order Salmoniformes; family Salmonidae; genus Salvelinus; species Salvelinus sp. IW2-2015. Next base: position 40,338 of record NW_019945558.1, on the reverse strand, counting down.
AGGACCTTAACCCCAACACTAGCTAAGGACCTAACTAACCCCAAACACGCTTCCAGACCTAAACAAACCCCAACCACTAGCCTCAGGACCTAACACCTCCAACCACTAACCTTAGGACGCTAACTAACCCCAACACTAGCCTAGGACTCACTTAAACACCAACACTTAGCCTAGGACCATAACTAACCCCAAACTAGGCCTAGGTACACTAACCCAACACTACCTAGGACCTAACTAACCCCAACCACTATCCTAGGATCTAACTAAACTCCCAACACTAGCCAGGACACCTAACTCAACCCCAACACTAGACTAGGACCTAACTTAACCCAACACGTAAACCTTAGGACCTTAACCTAACCCCAACAGCTATTCCTAGGACCTAACTAACGCCAACACTAGCCTAGGACCTAACCTAACTCCAACACGAGCTAGGACGCTTAATGTAATCCTCAACACTTAACCTAGGAACCTAACCTCAACAGCTGAGGCCCAGGACCTAAACTAACCCCACACTAGCCTAGCGACCTTAACCTCAAACACTGGCCTAGGACCTAACTAACCCCAACACTAACCTAGCGACCTAACTAACCCCAACACTAACCTTAAGGACCTAACTAACCTCCAACACTAGCCGTGAGGACCTAACCTGCAACACTAACCTAGGACCTAACTAACCCAACACTAGCCTAGGACCTAACTAAACCCTCAACACTGGCCTTAGGACCTTAACCTCAACACTAGCCTAGGACCTAACTTAACCGCCAAACACTAAAACCTAGGGCCTAAACTAAACCCCAACACGTAGCCTATGGACCTTAACTACCCCAAACACTAGACTAGACCTAACTTAACCCCAACACTAGCCTAGGATCCTAACCTCAACATCTAAACCTAGGGACCTAACCCCAAAACACTAGCATTTGGACCAGACTAACCCCAAACACTAGCCTAGCGACCTACCTAACCCCAACACGTAACCTAGGACTAACCTCAACACTAGCCTAGGACTCTGAACTAACCCAAACCTAGCCTAGGGAATCCTAACCTCAACCACTAGCTAGGCGACCTAACGTAACGCCCACAACACTAACCTAGGACCTAATCTAACCCAACACTAGCCTAGGACCTAACTAACCCCAACACTTAGCTAGGACTAACCTCACCACTATCCTAGGACCTAACTAACCCCAAACACTAGCCTAGGAACTAACTAACCTCAACACTAGCCTAGGATAACTAACCTCTCAGACACTAGCCTAGGGAACCTAACCCCAACACTAGCCTAGGACCTAACGTAACCCCAACACTGGCCTTAGTGACCTTATACTAACGCTCTATACACTAGCCTAGGACTCTAACCACCAATCACTAGGCCTTAGGAATCTAACTAACCACAACCACTAAGCCTAGGACCGTAAGAACTAAGCCTTCAACATTAGACTAAGGACTAAACTAACCCAAACACTAGTTCTAGGAACTGAAATAACCCCAACCACTAGCCTAGGACCTAACTAACCCCAACACTAGGCCTAGGACCTAACTAACCCCAACACTAAACCTAGACCTTAACTAACCTCAAACAGCTAGCCTAGGTACCTAACCCCGGACACTGGCCTTAGGACCTAAACTAACCCCAAACACGTAGCCTAGGACCTTAACTAACCCAACACTAACCTAGGAGCCTAACTAACCCCAACAGCTAGCCTACGACCTAAACAACCCCATACACTAGCTAAGGATCTAAACTAACTCACAAAACCACTATGCCTAGGACCTAACTAACCGCCATAACACTTATGCTAGGACTAACTAACCCCAACACTAGCCTAGGAACCTGAACTAACGCCCAACACTGGCGCTAGGACCTAACCTTCAACACTAGCTAGGAGCCTTAACTAACGCCCAACACTAGCTAGCGACCTAACTAAACCCAAGAAAACTAAGCCTAGGACCTAACTAACCCCAAGACCTAGCCTAGGACCCTTATACCCTCAACACTATAGCCTTAGGACCTATACTAACCTCAAACCACTAGCCTAGGACCTGAACTACGCTTCAACACTAGCCTAGGAGCCTAACTAACCCCAATCACTACCTAGGACCTTATACTAAACCCCAACACTAGCCTAGGACCTTAACCCCAACACTGAGCCTAGACCTGAACGTAACCCCAACACTTGGCCTAGGATCCTAACGTAACCTCAACACTAGGCCTAGGAACCTAACCCCAACAGCTGCCTAGGACCTAAACTTACCCCACACTAGCCTAGTACCTTAACCCCAACCCACTACGCCTAGGTACCTAACTTAACCCCAACACTGGCCTAGGACCTAAACTAACCCCAACACTTAGCTAGGACCTAACTTAACCCCAACACTAGCCTAGGACCTAACCCAACACTAGCCTAGCGACCTGAACTAACCCAAACACTAGCTAGGCAACCTAACTTAACCCCAACACTGGCCATAGGACCTAACTAACCCCTAACACTAGCCTAGGACTCTAACTAACCCAACACTAGCCTATGGATCTAACTAACCCCATACACTAGCGCTAGGACCTAACTAACCCCAACACGTAGACATAGGAACCTAAACCCCAACACTAGCCTAGATCCTAACCTCAGACACTAGCCTAGGACCAGAAACCTCATACACTAGTCCTAGACCCTTAACCTCAACACGTAGCCTAGTGACGCTAACTAACCCAAACACGTAGCCTTAGGACCTAACCCAACACTAACCTAGGACCTAAACTAACCCCAACACGTATCTAGGACCTAAAACCTCAACACTAGCCTAGGACCTAACTAACTTTACAATAGTATCTGAACCCTAGTCCTGTTTTACAATAGTATCTAACCTAGTCCTGTTACAATAGTAATCTAACCCTAGCCCTGTTTACAATAGTATTCTAACTCCTAGCCCTGTTACAATTAGTATCTAACCCTAGTTCCTGTTTACTAATAGTATCTAAACCTCTAAGTCCTGTTACAATAGTATCTAACCCTAGTCCTGTTACATAGTATCTTAACCCTAGTCCTGTTACAACAGTATCTAACCCCTAGTCCTGGTTACAACTAGTAATCGTAACCCTAGGTCCTGGTTACAATAGTATCTAACCCTAGTCCTGTTACAGAGTACCTAGTATGCTAACCCTAGTTCCTGTTACAACTAGTATCTAACCTAGTCCTGTTACAACTAGTATCTAACCCTAGTCCTGTTTACACATATATCTAACCCTAGCTCCTGTTACACTAGTATCTAACCCTAGCCTGTTACAACTAGTATCTAGACCCTAGCCCTGTTGACAATAGTATCTACCCTAGTCCTGTTACAGAGTATCTAACCCTAGTCTGTTACATAGTATCTAACCCTAGTCCTGTTACACTATAGTCTTAACCCTAGTCCTGTTTACACTAGTATCTAACCCTAGTCCTGTTACACTAGTATCTAACCCTAGTCCTGTTACAACTAGTATCTAACCCTAGTCCTGTTGACAATAGTATCTAACCCTAGTCCTGTTACACTAGTATCTAAAAACCCTAGTCCTGTTACACTAGTATCTAACCCTAGTCCTGTTACAATAGTATCTAACCCTAGTCCTGTTACAATAGCTATTCTAACCCTAGTCCTGTTACAATAGTATCTAACCCTAGTCCTGTTACACTAGTATCTAACCCTAGTCCTGTTACACTAGTATCTAACCCTAGTCCTGTTACACTAGTATCTAACCCTAGTCCTGTTACACTAGTATCTAACCCTAGTTCCTGTTACAATAGTATCTAACCCTAGTCCTGTTACACTAGTATCTAACCCTAGTCCTGTTACACTAGTATCTAACCCTAGTCCTGTTACAATAGTATCTAACCCTAGTCCTGTTACACTAGTATCTAACCCTAGTCCTGTTACACTAGTATCTAACCCTAGTCCTGTTACACTAGTATCTAACCCTAGTCCTGTTACAATAGTATCTAACCCTAGTCCTGTTACAAGAGTATCTATCCCTAGTCCTGTTACAATAGTATCTAACCCTAGTTCTGTTACAATAGTATCTAACCCTAGTTCTGTTACAATAGTATCTAACCCTAGCCCTGCCTGTTAAGTACATCATGTATGTTTCACTGAAGGGGAGCTGCAGCACCCGGACATTAGAGGCTGGTTTCCCAGACAGAGATCAGGTCTTTGACACGGTAGCACTTTCAATGGAGAATACCTATTGAGAAAGCCCCTGATGTTTTAATGACCGGTTAGCAGGTGAACTACCCTTATAAATACATTCCCATAGCTAAATATATACATTTCCTTACAAATACTCCTATGCTGCGGTAGTTAATGGTAGTGTGTTGGACAGGTAGGAGGAAGAACAGAGAGAGAGCAGCTGACAGCCTGTAATTTACACAGTTCAGTGATGTGTTTCTACCTAACCGTCACAGTCACCTAACTTTCACATAACCTAACCTAACTTTCGCCTAACCTAACTCTCACATAACCCTCACCTCACCTAACCTAACCTAATCCTCACCTAACCTAATCCTCACCTAACCTAACCTAACCTAACCGTTACCTAACCTAACCCTAACCTAACCTAACCGTTACCTAACCTAACCTAACTCTCACCTAACCTAACCGTTACCTAACCTAACCCTAACTTAAATCTCACCTAACACTCACCCAACCTAACCCTCACTTAACCCCTCACTTAACCTAACCCTCACCTAACCCTTAAACCTAACACTTACCTAACCTAACCCTCACCTAACCCTTAAACCTAACACTTACCTAACCCTCACTTAACCTGGCCTAAACGTAACCTAACCTAACCCTCATCTAACGTAACCTTCACCTGAGTGTTAATTTCACTCTTACAGAATCAACACTAGAAATGTTACACTGAAAAATCTATCCGAGTCCAAGTCAGAGTCCCCGCCGGTCGAGTCCAAGTCAGAGTCCATGTCAGAGTCCCCACTGGTCGAGTCCATGTCAGAGTCCATGTCAGAGTTCCCCTCTGTCGAGTCATGTCAGAGTCCCCGCTGGTCGAGTCCATGTCAGAGTCTCCACTGGTCGAGTCCATGTCAGAGTCCCCGCTGGTCGAGTCCATGTCAGAGTCCCCGCTGGTCGAGTCCATGTCAGAGTCCCCACTGGTCGAGTCCAAGTCAGAGTCCCCACTGGTCGAGTCCATGTCAGAGTCCCCGTGGTCGAGTCCATGTCAGAGTCCCCACGGTCGAGTCCATCAGAGTCCCACTGGTCGAGTCCAAGTCAGAGTCCCACTATCGAGTACAAGTCAGAGTCCCCACTGGTCGAGTCCAAGTCAGAGTCCACTGGTCGAGTCCATGTCAGAGTCCCCCCTGGTCGAGTCCAAGTCAGAGTCCCCCTGGTCGAGTCCAAGTCAGAGTCCCACTGGTCGAGTCCATGTCAGAGTCCCCCCTGGTCGAGTCCAAGTCAGAGTCCCCCTGGTCGAGTCCATGTCAGAGTCCCCCTGGTCGAGTCCAAGTCAGAGTCCCCCCTGGTCGAGTCCATGTCAGAGTCCCCCCGGTCGAGTCCATGTCAGAGTCCCCCCCGGTCGAGTCCAAGTCAGAGTCCCCCGGTCGAGTCCAAGTCAGAGTCCCCCCGGTCGAGTCCAAGTCAGAGTCCCCCCTGGTCGAGTCCAAGTCAGAGTCCCCCTGGTCGAGTCCATGTCAGATGTCCCCTGGTCGAGTCCATGTCAGAGTCCCCATGTCGAGTCCATGTCAGAGTCCCCCCGGTCGAGTCCAAGTCAGAGTCCCCCTCGGTCGAGTCCAGTCAGAGTCCCCCTGGTCGAGTCCAAGTCAGAGTCCCCCCTGGTCGAGGTCCATGTCAGAGTCCCCCTGTCGAGTCCATGTCAGAGTCCCCCGGTCGAGTCCAAGTCAGAGTCCCCCGGTCGAGTCCAAGTCAGAGTCCCCCCCGGTCGAGTCCAAGTCAGAGTCCCCCCCCGGTCGAGTCCAAGTCAGAGTCCCCCTGGTCGAGTCCAAGTCAGAGTCCCCCGCTGGTCGAGTCCATGTCAGAGTCCCCCCTGGTCGAGTCCAAGTCAGAGTCCCCCCTGGTCGAGTCCAAGTCAGAGTCCCCCCTGGTCGAGTCCATGTCAGAGTCCCCACTAGTCGACTCCAAGTCAGAGTCCCCACTGTCCATGTCAAGTCACGAGTCGTGAAAATTGTGACTCGAGGCCGAGTCAAGGCCGAGTCCTGGACTTAAGTACAACAACACTGCGCCTTTTGACCAGAGTCCTATGAGTTTTTGTCAAAAGTAATGCACCATAAAGGTCATGTATTATAAGGGAAATGCACCTTAAGGTAATGTGCTATAAGGGTAATGCACTATAAGGGCAATGCACTATAAGGGTAATGTAGTATAAAGGTAATTCACTATAAATGCAATGCAATATAAGGGTAATGTACTAGAATGTTAATGCACTAGAAGGGTAATGTACTAGAAGGGTAATGTACTAGAAGGGTAATGCACTAGAAGGGTAATGTACTATAAGGGTAATGTAATATAAGGGCAATGTACTATAAGGGTAATGCACTATAAAGGTAATGCACAATAAGGTGAAAAGGTTTCAATTGGGATGCATATAGCCCCGTATATAGCCTCGCTATTGTTACTTTACAGCTGCTGTTTAATTATTTGTTACTTTTATTTATCTTTTTTTTTTACCTAACACTTATTTTTCTTAAAACTTCTTATAGCATTCATTTTTAAGGGCTTGTAAGTAAGCATTTCACTGTAAGGTCTACCTACACCTGTTGTATTCGGGCGCATGTGACAAATAAATGTCGATATGATTTGATTTGGAAAAATCCAGAAGTCTGCAGTCAGGTGGTCTCAGCGGTCYGCATTAATATTTCAGCTGAACGAGAGAATCTACAGAGTCTTTCCTCCCTGCAGAATCATGACAAAACACCACGGGACGGTATTGAACTGTTGTTGCCTAGCAACTACTACTGTACCGCTGCCATCCTATTGGGTATCTCCAGGACAATATAATAGGAGACTMCAACAGATCCATATATGGAGACTACTTGGCCGTATTCACAAAGCGTCTCAGAGTTGTGATAGAGGATCTAGGATCAGTTCCCCTCTGTCCATGTAATTGTATTCACTAAGGGCTAATGGGCTAAACTGATCCTAGCTCAGCACTCCATATTCTGAGATGCTGTTTGATATATGCCCTGGTGTCCCCTACCAGCCCAGTACCAGAATCCCAGTTTCAGAAACGAGTACAGTTACCAGTTATTTTATGAAATCAACAATCACCAATCTGGGAGCATTAATAATGAATGAACCATTCTAGGAGTGTTATTAGTATTTTCTGTTCCTGAGGGACAGACAGCTGTCATTGCAAATGTATTGATCACATCTTTACTAATGCTTGCAGAAATCTGCTCTAAAGCTGTATCCACACCCATCAGATGTAGTGATCATTATATAGTAGCTATATCTGGGAAAACCAAAAGTTCCAAAAGGCTGAGCCTAATATAGTGTATAAGAGATCATACAAGAGATGTTGTATTGATTCCTATGTTGAAGATCTAAAGAATATTTGCTGGTCAAATCAAATGTATTTATAAAGCCCTTCTTAGATCAGCTGATATCTCAAAGTGCTGTACAGAAACCCAGCCTAAAACCCCAAACAGCAAGCAATGCAGGTGTAGAAGCACGGTGGCTAGGGAAAAACTCCCTAGAAAGGCCAAAACCTAGGAAGATCTGGTCTGTGGTGTGTAATTGAGAAGCAACCAGACGCTGCACTTGACGCATTTATAAAATTGATTATCCTGTTACTAAGAACCCATTAAGAAAATGACTGTAAAAACTCTTAAATCCCTGTGGATTGATGAGGAATTGAAAAAAATGGTATGGTTGAGAGGGACGAGGCAAAAGGAATGACAAATACATCTGGCTGCACAGCTGATCGTCAAGCGTTCTGTAAATTGAGAAATCATGTGACTAAACTAAACAAAAAGAAGAAGAAGCTGTACTATGAAACAAAGATAAATGACATAAAGAACGAAAGTAAAATTCTTTGGAGCACCTAAGGATGGGACCCTTTTTTTCAATTTCTGCCTAAAATGACATACCCAAATCTAACTGCCTGTAGCTCAGGACCTAAAGTAAGGATGTGCATATTCTTGATACCATTTGAAAGGAAACACTTTRAAGTTTGTGGAAATGTGAAATCAATGTAGGAGAATATAACACAATAGATCTGGTAAAAGATAATACAAAGAAAAAAACATAATTTTGTACCATCATCTTTGAAATGCAAGAGAAAGGCCATAATGTATTATTTCAGTCAGGCGCAATTTAGATTTTGGCCACTAGATGGCAGCAGTGTATGTGCAACGTTTTAGACTGATCCAATAAACCACTGCATTTATGTTCAAAATGTTGTCTCAAGACTGCCCAAATGTGCCTAATTGGTTTATTAATATATTTTCAAGTTCATAATTGTGCACTCTTCTCGAACAATAACATGGTATTATTTCACTGTAATAGCTACTGTAAATTGGACAGTGCAGTTAGATTAACAACAATTTAAACTTTCTACCAATATCAGATATGTCTATGTCCTGGGAATTGTTTCTATTACTTATAACCTCATGCTAATCACATTAGCCTACGTTAGCGCAACCGTCTAGTGGGGATGACACCGATCCCGTAGAGGTTAAATAAAATTTTGGGCAAAAACTCAGCTCCATCCAGATGGTTCGTTCATCACAAAAAACCCTGATATTGCCAACTACTTTAATGATTTTTTTCATTGGCAAGATTAGCACATTTAGGCATGACCGACCCTACACATCCAAGTATATCTGACCAAATTATGAAAGACAAGAATTGTAATTTTGAATTCTGTAAAGTGAGTGTGGTAGAGGTGACACTTATTTTTTTGTTTATCAACAATGACAAGCCACCTGGGTCTGACAACTTGGATGGAAAATGACTGAGGATGATAGTGGACTGTATTGCCACTGCTATTGGCCATCTCTTCAATCTAAGTATACAGGAAAGTGTGTGCCCTCTGGCCTAGAAGGAAGCATAAGTCATTCTGCTTCCCAAGGATAGCAGAGCACCCTTTACTGGCACAAACATCTGACCAAATCAGCCTGCTACCAATCCTTAGTAAACTTTTGGGAAATAAAGTGTTTGACCAGATACAATGCTATTTCACAGTAAACAAATTAACAACTGACTTTCAGCACGCTTATAGGGTATGATACTCAACACTTACGGCAGTTACACAAATGACTGAAGATTGGCTGAAGAAATGTATAATAAGAAGCTTGTGGGAGCAGTTTTGTTCAACTTCAGTGCAGCTTTTGACATTATCGATCATAGTCTGATGCTGTAAAAAAATGCATGTGTTATGGCTTTACATCCCCTGCTATATCATGGGTTGAGAGTTTCCTGTCTAACAGAACACAGAGGGTGTTCTTTAATGGAAGCCTTGACAACATAATTCAGGTCAAGTTGGGCATTCCCCAGGGCAGTTGTCTAGGACCCTTAGTTTTTTTCCATCTTTACTAACGACAAGCCACTGGCTCTGAGTAAAGCCTGTGTGTCTATGTATGCGGATGACTCAACACTATACATGTCATTTACCACAGCTAGTGAAATCACTGCAACACTTAACAAAAAGCTGCAGTCAGTTTTAGAATGAGTGGAGAACGTATTGGTAAATATTTCTCGAACTTAAAGCATTGTGTTTGGAACAAACCATTCACTAAACCGTAAAGCTCAACTAAATATTGTAATGAATAATGTGGACTGTAAGATACTCAGRAACTGTAACTTTTACTCTCCCTTCCGGGAGACAAGCCCCTCCCCCGCCCTCCCTTCAGCAAAGCTTCGTGCCTCATTGTACACATCACTGACAATCTGAAATGGTCCAACCACACAGACAGTGTGGTGAAGAAGGCGCAACAGTGCCTTTTCAACCTCAGGAGGCTGAATACCTTTGGCTTGGTCCCTAAGACCCTCACAAACTTGTACAGATACACCACTGAGAGCATCCTGTCGGGCTGTATCACCGCCTGGTATCACCGAGGGAAGAGTAGCTGCTGCCTTGGAAGGAACTAATGGGGATCCATAATAAACCCCAGGTAGAGTAGCTGCTGCCTTGGCAGGAACTAATGGTAATCCATAATAAACCCCAGGAAGAGTAGCAGCTGCTTTGACAGGAACTAATGGGGATCCATAATAAACCCCAGGAAGAGTAGCTGCTGCCTTGGAAGGAACTAATGGGGATCCATAATAAACCCCAGTAAGTAGTAGCTGCTGCCTACAGGAACTAATGGAATCCAATAAAAACCCCAGAAGAGTACGCTGCTTGGCAGGAACTAAGGGGATCCAATAAAACCCAGGAAGAGTAGCTGCTGCCTTGACAGGAACTAATGGGATCCATAATAAACCCCAGAAGAGTAGTGCTGCCTTGAGAAACTAATGGGGATCCATAATAAACCCCAGGAAGAGTAGCTGCTGCCTTGGCAGGAACTAATGGGATCCATAATAAACCCCAGGAAGAGTAGCTGCTGCCTTGGCAGGAATAAGGGGATCCATAATAAACCCCAGGAGAGTAGCTGCTGCCTTGGCAGGAACTAATGGGGATCCATAATAACCCCAGGAAGAGTAGCTGCTGCCTTTGCAGGACTAATGGGGATCCATAATAAACCCCAGGAAGAGTAGCTGCTGCCTTTTCAGGAACTAATGGGGATCCATAATAAACCCCAGGAAGAGTAGCTGCTGCCTTGGCAGACTAATGGGATCCTAATAAACCCAGGAAGAGTAGCTCTGCCTTGCAGGAACTAATGGGGATCCATAATAAACCCCAGGAAGAGTAGCTGCTGCCTTGGCAGGAACTAATGGGGATCCAAATAAACCCCAGGAAGAGTAGTGCTGCTTGGCAGGAACTAATGGGGATCCATAATAACCCAGGAAGAGTAGCTGCTGCCTTGCAGGAACTAAGGATCCATAAAACCCAGGAAGAGTAGCTGCTGCCCAGAACTAATGGGGATCCATAAAACCCCAGGAAGAGTAGCTGCTGCCTTGGCAGGAACTAATGGGGATCCTAAAAACCCAGGAAGAGATAGCTTGCTGCAGGAACTAATGGGATCCATAATAAACCCCAGGAAGATAGCTGTGCCTTGGCAGGAACTAATGGGATCCATAATAAACCCCAGGAAGAGTAGCTGCTGCCTTGGCAGGAACTAATGGGATCCATAATAAACCCCAGGAGAGTAGCTGCTGCCTTGGCAGGAACTAATGGGATCCATAATAAACCCAGGAAGAGTAGCAGCTGCTTTGGACAGGAACTAATGGGGATCCATAATAAACCCAGGAAGAGTAGCTGCTGCCTTGCAGGAACTAATGGGGATCCATAATAAACCCCAGGAAGAGTAGCAGCTGCTTTGACAGGAACTAATGGGGATCCATAATAAACCCCAGGAAGAGTAGCTGCTGCCTTGAAGGAACTAATGGGGATCCATAATAAACCCCAGGAAGGTAGCTGCTGCCTTGAAGGAACTAATGGGGTCCATAATAAACCCCAGGAAGAGTAGCTGCTGCCTTGCAGGAACTAATGGGGATCCATAATAAACCAGGAAGAGTAGCTCTGCCTGGCAGGAACTAATGGGATCCATAATAAACCCCAGAAGAGTAGTGCTGCCTTGGCAGGAACTAATGGGGATCCATAATAAAACCCCAGGAAGAGTAGCTGCTGCCTTGGCAGGAACTAATGGGGATCCATAATAAACCCAGGAAGAGTAGCTGCTGCTTGGCAGGAACTAATGGGGATCCATAATAAACCCCAGGAAGAGTAGCTGCTGCCTTGGCAGGAACTAATGGGGATCCAATAAAACCCAGGAAGAGTAGCTGCTGCTTGGCAGGAACTAATGGGACCATAATAAACCCCAGGAAGAGTAGCTGCTGCCTTGACAGGAACTAAGGGGATCCATAATAAACCCCAGGAAGAGTAGCTGCTGCCGGACAGTAATAAGGGATCCATAATAAACCCGAAAGAGTAGCTGCTGCCTTGCAGGAACTAATGGGGATCCATAATAAACCCCAGGAAGAAGTAGCTGCTGCCTTGGCAGGAACAATGGATCCATAATAACCCCAGGAAGAGTAGCTGCTGCTTACAGAACTAATGGGATCCATAATAAACCCCAGGAAGAGTAGCTGCTGCCTTGGCAGGAACTAATGGGATCCATAATAAACCCCAGGAAGAGTAGCGCTGCTTTGCAGGAACTAATGGGGATCCATAATAAACCCCAGGAAGAGTAGCTGCTGCCTTGGCAGGAACTAATGGGGATCCATAATAAACCCCAAGAAGAGTAGCTGCTGCCTTGGCAGGAACTAATGGGGATCCATTAATAAACCCAGGAAGAGTAGCTGCTGCCTCAGGAACTAATGGGATCCATATAAACCCCAGGAAGAGTAGCTGCTGCCTTGCAGAAACAGGGATCCATAATTAACCCCAGAAGAGTAGCTGGCCTTGGCAGGAACTAATGGGATCCATAATAAACCCCAAGAAGAGTAGCTGCTGCCTTGGCAGGAACTAATGGGATCCATAATAAACCCCAGGAAGAGTAGCTGCTGCCTTGGCAGAACTAATGGATCCATAATAAACCCCAGGAAGAGTAGCTGCTGCTTGCAGGAACTAATGAGGATCCATAATAAACCCAGGAAGGAAGCTGCTGCTGTCAGGAAACAATCGGATCCATAATATAATACCCCAGGAAGAGTAGCTGAGCGAGCTTGGCAGGAAATCTACTGAGGACCTCGCCCCTCCAAGCATCAGTCTCCCTTCCCCTACTCGTTCTCTCGCCACGAACAAGAGAGGAGAGATGCTTTCTTATTCACCTTCCCAGTCTAAAAAAGCCCACCCTTACAAATATCCCCACAGTGAAGAAAGAGAGGAGAGAAGAGAGAGAGAAAAAGAGGAGATAGAGAAAAAGAGAAGAAAGAGAAAAAGAGAAGAGAAAGAGAGATAACCAGAGAGAAGAGAGAAAAGACTAGAAAAAGAGAAGAGACAGAGAAGAGAGACAGAGAGAGCAAGAGACAGAAACAGAGAGAGTAGACACGAAAGAAAGAGACTGACGTAGACACGAGCGACAGAAGAGACAGAAGAGACAGAGAGACAGAGAGGCATGAAGACGAAGAGACAAGAGAGACGAGACGAGAGCAGAGAGACAGAGCAGACAAGGAGAGCATTAGAGATAGAGGAAGGACGGGCAGAGACGAGGCGCAGAACGAGGACAAAGAGGGACAAGCAGAGACAGAGATCATGGAGATGGTGGCTTTACCTATTCACACTCTTCCGAGTCTAAAAAATAGCCTCTCACCACAAATGTAGTCCCCACAGAAAGAAGAGCGAGAACATGCACCTATTCTCAACGAGTATTGCATGGTTCATGTCCTCAAACAATATTACATAAAACACTCACTCATACTAACATCTACAAAGTTAAATGAAAAATTCTACATTTGTGCGGAATAGTACAATGGACTATTCAAAAGAGCACAAATACTTACATAGAAATATAATAATATATTAGAATACACAGAGCTATAAGATATACAGAAAAAAATATATATGGTATAATTATATAAAGTACTAAGACAAATCCAAACACAAAAGAGATAAAGATAATAAGATATATAGATATAAAATATAGACTAGAGAAATAACATATTAGAAAGAAATAAAAACAAAGATATATAAGACAGATATATATATATAATATACAAAGTTAGATATACAGTAGATATAGATAGTAAAGAGTTAAGAGAATAAACAGGAATATAGTACCTATATACAGAGATAAGTATATCAAAAAACATGAAATATTAAGAATCTATAATAGACAACAGTATAGCATATATAAGAGTTATAATCAGTATAATGCCGTATACAAAAATAAGAGAGATATAGATATACATATGAATATGGAACTATAATATACAGAGATATAGATACTACAGAATATAATATAATAGAGTATACAGATAAATAATTATACGTGGAGAGAACAAGTACTTTGATCACTGCCAGATTTTGCAGGTTTTATACTTACAAAAGCAGTTAAGTGAAATTTTATCATAGGCACTCTCAATGATGAGAGACGAGGAATCTTAAAACAAAAAAATCCAAATAATCACATTGTTATGATTTTTAAGTAATTTCATTTGCATTTTATTGCTATACTAAGTTTTGATCACTACCTAACCAGTAAAGTTCCGGCCTCTGCACAGACCTGTTGTTTTCCTTGTAAGAAGCCCTTCCTGTTCTCCATCACTTAACTTTAACTGACTCTGTTTGAATTCTTACCGTTAAAGAGACACCTGTCAACTCATCACAGACTCCAACCTCACAATGGAGCCCAAGAACGAGATTAGTGAAGGACATCGGGATACAGAATAAGCCCACAAGGCTGGGAGGCTACAGGAAAGTAGGCAACACTTGGTGAGAAGGCAACAATGTGGCGCAATTATTAGAAAATAGAAGAAAATAGAAAAGTTCAAGATGATGGTCAATCACCCTCGGTCTGGGCTCCATGCAAGATCTCACCTCGTGGGGCATCCAATGATCATTGAGGAAGGTGAGGGATCAGCCCAGAACTACACGGCAGGACCTGGTCAAGACCTGAAGAGAGCTGGGACCACAGTCTCAAAGAAAACCATTAGTAACACACTACGCCGTCATGGATTAAAATCCTGCAGCGCACACAAGGTCCCCCTGCTCAAGCAGGCGCATGTCCAGGCCCGTCTGAAGTTTGCCAATGACCATCTGGATGATCCAGAGGAGGAATGGGAGAAGGTCATGTGGTCTGATGATTCAAAAATAGAGCTTTTTGTCTAAACTCCACTCGCCGTGTTTGAGGAAAGAAGAAGGATGAGTACAACCCCAAGAACACCATCCCAACCGTGAAGCATGGAGGTGGAAACGTCATTCTTTGGGGATGCTTTTCTGCAAAGGGGACAGGACGACTGCACCTATTGAGGGGAGGATGGATGGGGCATGTATTGCGAGATCTTAGCCAACAACCTCCTTCCCTCAGTAAGAGCATTGATGATGGGTCGTGCGGGTCTTCCAGCATGACAACGACCCGAAACACACAGCCAGGGCAACTAAGGAGTGGCTCCGTAAGAAGTATCTCAAGGTCCTGGAGTGGCCTAGCCAGTCTCCAGACCTGAACCCAATAGAAAATCTTTGGAGGGAGCTGAAAGTCCGTATTGCCCAGCGACAGCCCCGAAACCTGAAGGACTGGAGAAGGTCTGTATGAAGGAGTGGGCCAAAATCCCTGCTGCAGTGTGTGCAAACCTGGTCAAGAACTACAGGAAACGTATGATCTCTGTAATTGCAAACAAAGGATTCTGTACCAATATTAAGTTCTGCTTTTCTGATGTATCAAATACTTATGTCATGCAATAAAATGCGAATTAATTACTTAAAAATCATACAATGTGATTTCGGGATTTTTGTTTAGATTCCGTCTCTCACAGTTGAAGTGTACCTATGATAAAAAATTACAGACCTCTACATGCTTTGTAAGTAGGAAAATCGGCAAAATCGGCAGTGTATCAAATACTTGTTCTCCCCACTGTATTATATATACAAGAGATATAGATATATATAGATATATACAGAGATATAGATATATATAGATATACAGGATGAATAGATATATATAGAGATATATAGAGATATAGATATATATACAGAGATATAGACATACAAAGACATAGATATATAGAGATATACAGAGATATTGATATTCAGAGATATAGATATGCAAAGACATAGACATATAAACATATATATATATATATATATAATATATAATAGATATACAGAGATATAGACATACAAAGACATAGATATATAGAGATATACAGAGATATAGATATACAGAGATATACAGAGATACTGTTGTCAGTAAGCACCTTACCCTGTCCATTGAAAATCAACTGGACCCGTTACAGTTTGCCTATAAGGCACAGAGGAGACTGAGGATGCTACTCTGACCTTGGTGAACATGGTGGCTAGTCACCTTCAACATGCTACATCATATCATCACAGAGAGGACTGAGGATGCTACTCTGACCTTGGTGAACATGGTGGCTAGTCACCTTCAACATGCTAAATCATATATTCACAGAGGAGGACTGAGGATGCTACTCTGACCTTGGTGAACATGGTGGCTAGTCCCCTTCAACATGCTAAATCATATCACACAGAGGAGGACTGAGGATGCTACTCTGACCTTGGTGAACATGGTGGCTAGTCCCCTTCAACATGCTAAATCATATCATCACAGAGGAGGACTGAGGATGCTACTCTTGACCTTGGTGAACATGGTGGCTAGTCCCCTTCAACATGCTAAATCATTATCATCACAGAGGAGGGACTGAGGATGCTACCTCTGACCTTCGGTGAACATGGTGGCTAGTCACCTTCAACATGCTACATCATATCATCACAGAGGAGGACTGAGGATGCTACTCTGACCTTGGTGAACATGGTGGCTAGTCCCCTTCAACATGCTACATCATATCATCACATTTTATTTATTACTTTTAGTTCAGCTTTCAATACAATACAAATCCACACACTGCTGAAACGGCTACTGGACCTGAACGTCAACGGAGGCCTGGCAGGTTGGATCAAGGACTTTAACTGACCGCCCACAGAAGGTCCTCATGAATGGGACCCTCTCTGATGAACTGACCCTGAACACAGGGGCGCCCCAGGGGTGTGTCCTTTCACCGTTGTTGTTGTTCTCTATCTACACTAATGAGATTAAGATCCAAGGAAAAAATGTGATCCTTTTTAAGTACGCGGATGACATGGCTCTGGTAGGACTCTTTATTAAAGATGCTACGTCAGATGGGGACAGCTACTTTCAACAGACCAACAACCTTGAAGAATTGTGTCGGTCAAGTGCCCTCCACATCAATGTGGACAAGACAAAGGAGCTGATCATCAATGGCAACAACCTGCCATTGTCCAAACCCCTCTCTCTGAACGACCAACCAACRGAGGTGGTTGAGTGTTTTAAATACCTAGGGACACATATTGATAACAAGCAGGGTGTTTTACAGAGAATGCAGACCGTTTTTTTTTTTAAAGGAAGCCAGCGCCTGTTTTTAAATCAGGAAATTGAAGGGGTGGTGGGTCAGCTAGGATGTTCTGTAGAGGGTGTACAGCAGCTTGGTGGAGAGCACCCTCACGTTCAATATCCTCTTAAGGATCCGCCCATTTTTTCCCATTTTCGCCTAAAATGACATACTCATATCTAACTGCCTGTAGCTCAGGACCTGAAGCAAGGATATGCATATTCTTGATACCATTTGAAAGGAAACACTTTGAAGATTGTGGAAATGTGAAATTAATATAGGAGAATATAGCACTTTAGATCTAGTAAAAGATAATACAAAGAAAAAAAACATAATTTTGTACCATCATCTTTGAAATGCAAGAGAAAGGCCATAATGTATTATTCCAGCCCAGGTGCAATTTAGATTTTGGCCACTAGATGGCATCAGTGTATGTGCAAAGTTTTCAACTGATCCAATGAACCATTGCATTTATGTTCAAAATGTTGTCTCATGACTGCCCAAATGTACCTAATTGGTTAATTAATACATTTTCAAGTTCAAAACTGTGCACTCTCCTCAAACAATAGCATGGTATTCTTTCACTGTAATAGCTACTGTACATTGGACAGTGCGGTTAGATGAACAAGAATTTAAACTTTCTGCCAATATCAGATATGTCTATGTCCTGGGAAATGTTCTTGTTACTTACAACCTCATGCTAATCGCATTAGCCTACGTTAGCTCAACCGTCCCGCGGGCTCCCACCGATCCTGTAGAGGATATGATACTTTGGCAATCTGAGCTGGTGGAGCAAAAGCAAACTGACCAGAATAGTAAACACAACCAGCAAAGTAATTGGTCGACCACAGGCACATTTGAGCAGTCTGTTCCATAAGGCAACCAAAGAGAAAGCACTGGCTGTCGTTGGCGACCCTTCCCACCCTCTACGCTAAAMCCTCAGTTTGAGAGGCTTCCCTCTGGCCGGCGTTTCAGAATACCCGTGGCCATGAAGAACCTATTCAGATATTCATTCGGCTCAACTTTCCCATTGATCTCGTCATCTTTCTTCTGGAAGCGGAAGGACATAAAACAATATAGAGATGAGATAAATATTGAAGTTGAGACGCGACATGTATTATTTTCATATTAAAATCGAAATTCCTGTTCATTTTTTTTTTCAAAGATTTCTCACAAACGCTGCGTATGTCGGTGAAATGTCAACGAAGCACTGAGTTTATACCAACCGTTTTTATTTTTTCAAAACGTTTTTTACATTTACAGTAATTCAGCTCGTATCATTGCTAATTGGGGCTTTTATTGCGACCAATCGGAACCAACTTTGAAGAGGAAGACCACAAAAATGTAAAATCTTCAAAAGTTGTTACGAGAAACCTACATCGCTATGTCAACAGAGCTCATGAGAAACCTACATCGCTATGTCAACAGAGCTCTGGGCTTTTCATTGGATGTATTAAGGTATCTGACTTTAGATCATGTTAAGGATATGTTAGAGAAAGACCCCACTGAACGATTCAGCACATTAAAAATCATATCTGTTTTGATAAAATGTAATTTATAACACAAGGAAGTTACAGTGGGGAGAACAAGTATTTGATACACTGCTGATTTTGCAGGTTTTCCTACTTACAAAGCATGTAGAGGTCTGTAATTTTTATCATAGGTACACTTCAACTATGAGAGACGGAATCTAAAACAAAAATCCAGAAAATCACATTGTATGATTTTTAAGTAATTAATTTGCATTTTATTGCATGACATAAGTATTTGATACATCAGAAAAGCAGAACTTAATATTGGTACATGAAACCTTTGTTTGCAATTACAGAGATCATACGTTTCCTGTAGTTCTTGACTAGGTTTGCACACACTGCAGCAGGGATTTTGGCCCACTCCTCCCTACAGATCTTCTCCAGATCCTTCAGGTTTCGGGGTC
>NW_019945558.1:8993-16159 GCF_002910315.2 Salvelinus sp. IW2-2015 | reverse complement strand
GAACTAATTTAATAAAACAACTGATCTCTCTCATGTTACTATTAATAAAACAGCTTGATCTCTCTCATGTATTTAATAAGCAATTTTACGTTACTAGATAAAAAAAGCTGATATCTCTCCACCGTTACTATTAATAAACAGCTGATCTCTCTCACGTTACTATTAATAAAAACAGCTGATCTCTCTCACGTACTATTAATAAAAACAGCTGATCTCTCTCACGTTACTATTAATAAAAACAGCTGATCTCTCTTCACGTTACTATTAATAAAACAGCTGATCTCTCTCACGTTACTATTAATAAAACAGCTGATCTCTCTCATGTTACTATGAATAAAAACAGGTGATCTCTCTCACGTTTACTATTAATAAACAGCTGATCTCTCTCATTTCTATTAATAAACAGCTGCATCATCTCTCATGTTACTATTAATAAAACAGCTGATCTCTCTCACGTTACTATTAATAAAACAGCTGATCTCTCTCATGTTACTATTAATAAACAGCTGATCTCTCTCACGTTACTATTAATAAAACAGCTATTGCTCCTCATGTTACTATTAAAAAAAAGCTATCTCTCTCACGTTACTATTAATAAAACTAGCTGATCTCTCTCACGTTACTATTAATAAACTGCTGATCTCTCTCACGTTACTATTAATAAAACAGCTGATCTCTCTCATGTTACTATTAATAAAACAGCTGATCTCTCTAAGTTACTATAATAAAAACAGCTGATCTCTCTCACGTTACTATTAATAAAACAGCTGATTCTCTCTCACTGTTACTCATTAATAAAAACAGCTGATCTCTCTCACGTTACTATTAATAAAACAGCTGATCTCTCTCACGTTACTATTAATAAAACAGCTGATCTCTCTCATGTTACATTAATAAAACAGCTGATCTCTCTCATGTTACTATTAATAAAACAGCTGATCTCTCTCATGTACTATTAATAAAACAGCTGATCTCTCTCACGTTACTTATTAAAACAGCTGATCTCTCTCACGTTACTATTAATAAACAGCTGATCTCTCTCACGTTACTATTAATAAAACAGCTGATCTCTCTCACGTTACTATTAAATAAAAACGCTGATCTCTCTCACTGTTACTATTAATAAAAAGCTGATCTCTCTCATGTTACTATGTAAAACAGCTGATCTCTCTCACGTTTACTATTAATAAAACAGCTGATCTCTTCACGTTACATATTAATAAAACAGCTGATCTTCTCACGTTACTATTAATAAAACACTGATTCCTCCGTCTATAACAGCGATCTCTTCAGTTACTATTAATAAAACAGCTGATCTCTCTCACGTACTATTAATAAAACAGCTGATCTCTCTCTACGTTAACTATTAATAAAACAGCTGATCTCTCTCACGTTACTATTAATAAAACAGCTGATCTCTCTCACGTTACTATTAATAAAACAGCTGATCTCTCTCACGTTACTATTAATAAACAGCTGATCTCTCTCACGTTACTTTACACGACTCTCCTACAGTCTATCTCTCACGTTACTATTATAAAACAGCTGATCTCTCTCAGTTACTATTAATAAAACAGCTGATCTCTCTCAGTTACTATTAATAAAACAGCTGATCTCTCTCATGTTACTATTATAATAAAACAGCTGATCTCTCTCACGTTACTATTAATAAAACAGCTGATCTCTCTCACGTTACTATTAATAAACAGCTGATCTCTCTCACGTTACTTAATTAAAACAGCTGATCTCTCTCACGTTACTATTAATAAACAGCTGATCTCTCTCACGTTACTATTAATAAAACAGCTGATCTCTCTCACGTTACTATTAATAAAACAGCTGATCTCTCTCATTTACTATTAATAAAACAGCTGATCTCTCTCATGTTACTATTAATACAGCTGATCTCTCTCAGTTACTATTAATAAAACAGCTGATCTCTCTCTCATGTTACTATTAATAAACAGCTGATCTCTCTCACGTTACTATTAATAAAACAGCTGATCTCTCTCAGTTACTATTAATAAAACAGCTGATCTCTCTCATGTTTCTATTAATAAAACAGCTGATCTCTCTCATGTTACTATTAATAAAACAGCTGATCTCTCTCATGTTACTATTAATAAAACAGCTGATCTCTCTCATGTTACTATTAATAAAACAGCTGATCTCTCTCACGTTACTATTAATAAAACAGCTGATCTCTCCACGTTACTATTAATAAACAGCTGATCTCTCTCACGTTACTATTAATAAAACAGCTGATCTCTCTCACGTTACTATTAATAAAACAGCTGATCTCTCTCATGTTACTATTAATAAAACAGCTGATCTCTCTCATGTTACTATTAATAAAACAGCTGATCTCTCTCATGTTACTATTAATAAAACAGCTGATCTCTCTCATGTACTATTATAATAAAACAGCTGATCTCTCTCATGTTACTATTAATAAAACAGCTGATCTCTCTCACGTTACTATTAATAAACAGCTGATCTCTCTCAGTTACTATTAATAAAACAGCTGATCTCTCTCATGTTACTATTATAAAACAGCTGATCTCTCTCACGTTACTATTAATAAAACAGCTGATCTCTTCTCACGTTACTATTAATAAAACAGCTGATCTCTCTCACGTTACTATTAATAAAACAGCTGATCTCCTCATCTTACTATTAATAAAACAGCTGATCTCTCTCACGTTACTATTAATAAAACAGCTGATCTCTCTCACTTACTATTAATAAAACAGCTGATCTCTCTCACGTTACTATTAATAAAACAGCTGATCTCTCTCACGTTACTATTAATTAAAACAGCTGATCTCTCTCACGTTACTATTAATAAAACAGCTGATCTCTCTCACGTTACTATTATAAAAACAGCTGATCTCTCTCATGTTACTATTAATAAAACAGCTGATCTCTCTCACTTACTATTAATAAAACAGCTGATCTCTCTCACGTTACTATTAATTAAAACAGCTGATCTCTCTCATGTTACTATTAATAAAAACACTGATCTCTCTCAGTTACTATTAATAAAACATGATCTCTCTCATGTTTACTATTAATAAAACAGCTGATCTCTCTCATGTTACTATTAATAAAACAGCTGATCTCTCTCACGTTACTATTAATAAAACAGCTGATCTCTCTCATGTTACTATTAATAAAACAGTACTCTGTGAACCCACAGGCTGTCTCAACTCTGGACCTGAACAGAACACACCTGCAGGCTGTAGTAGTTTAGTATTGGTCTGTAGTGGTCTGTAGTGGTCAGTAGTGTACAGTAGTGGTCTGTATTGGTCAGTATTGGTCAGTAGTGGTCAGCATTGGTCTGTATTGGTCAGTATTGGTCTGTATTGGTCAGTAGTGGTCAGTATTGGTCAGCATTGGTCAGTATTGGTCAGCATTGGTCAGTATTGGTCAGCATTGGTCTGTATTGGTCAGCATTGGTCTGTATTGGTCAGTATTGGTCAGTATTGGTCAGTATTGGTCAGTAGTGGTCTGTATTGGTCAGCATTGGTCTGTATTGGTCTGTATTGGTCTGTATTGGTCAGTATTGGTCAGTAGTGGTCAGTAGTGGTCAGCATTGGTCAGTACTTCAGTCAGTTATCGAACCCATTGCCCTCTATGGTTGTGAGGTCTGAGGTCCACTCACCAACCAAGAATTCACTAAATGAATTGACAAACACTGAATTGAGACTCTGCAGAAATCTACAAACATATAATGTGTGTACAAGGCAAAACCCCAAACAATACAGAGCAGAATTTGGACTAAACCCACTAGTTATCGACATCCAGAACATAACTGTTCAGTTCTACAAAAACCCAAAAGGGATTCCCACACATTCCACCACAAAGCCCTCACTTACAGAGAGATGAACCTAAAAAAAGAGCCCTCAGCCAGCTGGTTCTAGGGCTCTGTTCACCAACACAAACAAACCCTACAGAGGCCCAGGACAGAAACACAATTAGACCCAACCCAATTATGAGAAAGCAAAAAGATACTATTTGACACACTGGAAAGAATCAAACAAAAAAACAGAGCACATTGGAATGCTATCTGGCGCTAAACAGAGAGTACCTGACCACTGTGACTGGCCATACATTTAAAACATCCTAGACTTTGTACAGACTCAGTGAGCATAGCCTTGCTATTGAGAAAGGCTGCCGTAGGCAGACATGGCTCTCAAGAGAAGACAGGCTATGGTCACACTGCCCACAAAATGAGGTGGAAACTGAGCTGCACTTTCTAACCTCCTGCCAAATGTATGACCATATTAGAGACACATATTTTCCACAGATCACACAGAACCACAAATAATTTGAAAACAAATCAAACATTGATAAACTCCCATATCTATTAGGCAATATACAGCAGTGGACGGACGGACGGACGGACGGACGGACGGACGGACGGACGGACGGACGGACGGACAGACAGACAGACAGACAGACAGACAGACAGACAGACAGACAGACAGACAGACAGACAGACAGACAGACAGACAGACAGACAGACAGACAGACAGACAGACAGATAGATATGGGACTCACTTGGCCAGCTTGGTCTCTATGTGCTGTCGTATCTCTTGTCTCTCCAGGTCTGAGCGAACAGGGAAGATGTTTCTGTCCTCCAGCTCCTGCTGACTGGGCCGGTTACGAAGCTTCACCGTTAACAACTCCTTACGCATCCGCCGTGGCAGGGTGCCTACACACACACACACACACACACACACACACACCATTATTCCAGCAGGTCTTTAAGAGAGGGAACCCCCTGTCTTTCACAGTAACACACAGACAGACAGGACTTCAGTGGGGCAGAGATGGGATGAAGTGTAACGGCTTTCTTCCTGGGATGAAGGAGAGGACCAAAACGCAGCGCGGCTAGTGTTCAACATGTTTAATAAAGAATAATAACGTGAACACTACAAGCAACAAAACAATAAATGTGAAAACCGAAAACAGTCCTATCTGGTGCAGAACACAAAGACAGGAAACAATCACCCACAAACCAACAGTGCAAACAGGCTACCTTAATATGGTTCCCAAACAGAGACAATGCAAAACACCTGCCTCTGATTGAGAACCATATTAGGCCAAACAACAAACCCAACATAGAAACACAAAACATAGACTACACCCACCCAGCTCACGTCCTGACCAACTAAACAAAGACTAAACAAAGGAAATAATGTCAGGAACGTGACATGAAGACAATGTTTTTGTTTTCTAGGCTCTGATGTCTTTTTTTTTTTTTTAAATAACTGTGAGGGTGTGGTGGAGAAGGTGTGTGCCAGATTGTCTGGGTGGAAATGGGTGCTACCCTCTCATAGGGGAAGGGTGCTGGTAGCCGGTAACCTAGCCGCCTCTACCCTGTGGCACAGAATTATGATTTTACAGCCACCTGATACAAGAGCTTCAGAGGACCTTTGTCAATTTCTTCTGGTCTGGACAGCGCTGGATTAAAGCTGCGGCCCTGTACCTGCCACTGCACGAGGGTGGGCGAGGCCTGGTGGACATTTCTTCCAGGATCACGGGTTTCCGGCTTCAAGCAGCCCAGGGACTGTTGTACAGTGATGGTTCTAGCAGCCCAGGGACTGTTGTACAGGGACGGTTCTAGCAGCCCAGGGACTGTTGTACAGGGACGGTTCTAGCAGCCCAGAGACTGCTGTACAGGGACGGTTCTAGCAGCCCAGAGACTGTTGTACAGCCGCCCTGAAACAGTCTCTGGTGCTCTAAACCGTCCTGTACAACCAGTCTCTGGGCTTGCAGAACCGTCCTGTACAACAGTCTCTGGGCTGCTAGAACCGTCCCTGTACAACAGTCTCTGGGCTGCTAGAAACCGTCCGCGTGTACAACAGTCCTGGTTGCTCACAGAACCGTCCCTGTACGAACATCCCTGGCTCGAGAACCGTCCTGTAAACAGTCCCTGGGCTGCTAGAACCGTCCCTGTACAACAGTCCTCTGGGCTGCTAGCACGTCCCTGTACAACAGTTCTGGGCTGCTAGAACCGTCCCTGTACAACAGTCTCTGGGCTGCTAGAACCGTCCCTGTACAACAGTCCTCGGGCTGCTAGAACCGTCCCTGTACAACAGTCCCTGGCCTGCAACCATCACTGTACAACAGTCCCTGGGCTGCTTGAAGCCGGAAACCCGTGATCCTGGAAGAAATGTCCACCAGGCCTCGCCCACCCTGTGCAGTGGCAGGTACAGGGCCGCAGCTTTAATCCAGCGCTGTCCAGACCAGAAGAAATTGACAAAGTCCTCTGAAGCTCTTGTATCAGGTGGCTGTAAAATCATATTCTGTGCCACAGGTAGAGGCGGCTAGGTTACCGGCTACCAGCACCTTCCCCTATGAGAGGGTAGCACCCATTTCCACCAGACAATCTGGCACACACCTTCTCCACCACACCCTCACAGTTATTTAAAAAAAAAAAAAAGACATCAGAGCGCTAGAAAACAAAACATTGTCTTCATGTCACGTTCCTGACATATTTCCTTTGTTTAGTCTTTGTTTAGTTGGTCAGGGACGTGAGCTGGGTGGGTGTAGTCTATGTTTTGTGTTTCTATGTTGGGTTTGTGTTTGGCCTAATATGTTCTCAATCAGAGGCAGGTGTTTGCATTGTCTCTGTTTGGGAACCATATTAAGGTAGCCTGTTTGCACTGTTGGTTTGTGGGTGATTGTTTCCTGTCTTTGTGTTCTGCACCAGATAGGACTGTTTTCGGTTTTCACATTTATTGTTTTGTTGCTTGTAGTGTTCACGTTATTTATTCTTTATTAAACATGTTGAACACTAGCCGCGCTGCGTTTTGGTCCTCTCCTTCATCCCAGGAGAAAACCGTTACACACATCCCATCTCTGCCCCACTGAAGTCCTGTCTGTCTGTGTGTTTACTGTGAAAGACAGGGGGTTCCCTCTCTTAAAGACCTGCTGGAATAATGGTGTGTGTGTGTGTGTGTGTGTGTGTGTGTGTAGGCACCCTGCCACGGCGGATGCGTAAGAGATTGTTAACGGTGAAGCTCGTAACCGGCCCAGTCAGCAGGAGCTGGAGGACAGAACCTTCCCTGTTCGCTCAGACCTGAGAGACAAGAGATACGACAGCACATAGAGACCAAGCTGGCCAAGTGAGTCCCAATATATTTCTGCTTCTGCCG
>NW_019945558.1:5395-8840 GCF_002910315.2 Salvelinus sp. IW2-2015 | reverse complement strand
ACCCCTCCCAACAGTAGGGTCCAGGTGTACCAGATGCATATTGGACACCCCCCCAACAGTAGGATCCAGGTGTACCAGTTGCATATTGGACACCCTCCCCAACAGTAGGATCCAGGTGTACCAGATGCATGTTGACACCCCTCCCCAACAGTAGGATCCAGGTGTACCAGATGCATGTTGGACACCCCTCCCCAACAGTAGGATCCAGGTGTACCAGATGCATGTTGGACACCCCTCCCCAACAGTAGGATCCAGGTGTACCAGATGCATATTGGACACCCCCCAACAGTAGGATCCAGGTGTACCAGATGCATATTGGACACCCCTCCCCAACAGTAGGATCCAGTGTACCAGATGCATGTTGGACACCCCTCCCCAACAGTAGGATCCAGGTGTACCAGATGCATGTTGGACACCCCTCCCCAACAGTAGGATCCAGGTGTACCAGATGCATATTGGACACCCTCCCCAACAGTAGGATCCAGGTGTACCAGATGCATGTTGGACCACCCCTCCCCAACAGTAGGGTCCAGGTGTACCAGATGCATGTTGGACACCCTCCCCAACAGTAGGTCCAGGTGTACCAGATGCATGTTGGACACCCCTCCCCAACAGTAGGATCCAGGTGTACCAGATGCATGTTGGACACCCCTCCCCAACAGTAGGATCCAGGTGTACCAGATGCATGTTGGACACCCCTCCCCAACAGTAGGATTCAGGTGTACCAGATGCATGTTGGACACCCTTCCCCAACAGTAGGATCCAGGTGTACCAGATGCATGTTGGACACCCCTCCCCAACAGTAGGATCCAGGTGTACAGATGCATTTGGACACCCCTCCCCAACAGTAGGGTCCAGGTGTACCAGATGCATGTTGGACACCCCTCCCCAACAGTAGGATCCAGTGTACCAGATGCATGTTGGACACCCTCCCCAACAGTAGATCCAGGTGTACCAGATGCATGTTGGACACCCCTCCCCAACAGTAGGATCCAGGTGTACCAGATGCATGTTGGACACCCTCCCCAACAGTAGGATCCAGGTGTACCAGATGCATGTTGGACACCCCTCCCCAACAGTAGGATCCAGGTGTACCAGATGCATGTTGGACACCCCTCCCCAACAGTAGGATCCAGGTGTACCAGATGCATGTTGGACACCCCTCCCAACAGTAGGATCCAGGTGTACCAGATGCATATTGGACACCCCTCCCCAACAGTAGGATCCAGGTGTACCAGATGCATGTTGGACACCCCTCCCAACAGTTAGGATCCAGGTGTACCAGATGCATGTTGGACACCCTCCCCAACAGTAGGATCCAGGTGTACCAGATGCATGTTGGACACCCTCCCAACAGTAGGATCCAGGTGTACAGATGCATGTTGGACACCCTCCCCAACAGTAGGATCCAGGTGTACCAGATGCATGTTGGACACCCCCCCCAACAGTAGGATCCAGGTGTTACCAGATGCATATTGGACACCCTCCCCAACAGTAGGATCCAGGTGTCCAGATGCATGTTGGACACCCCTCCCAACAGTGGGATCCAGGGTACCAATGCATATTGGACCCCCTCCCAACAGTAGGATCAGGACCAGATGCATATTGGTGGCTATGGCTCCATGTATTATCCTCCTTTGGAGGTCAGCTGTCCTCTCATCAACAGGCAGTTTATAAAAGACGCCAACAACCTTTTGAGGAGGCACCTGGACCAAACACCCCCCCCCCCCTCGTCGATTTGACCTCTTCCAGGGAAGAAGCACAGGCCACTTTTACACACATTATGTACATGTCCTTCTTTCCCACCTCCTTGAACTCCCCCAGCTCCGGGGTATGGAAGGAAAGCAGCATCCCCACGTCCTCCTCTAAAGCACAGGGAACACATCCTCCAGACCCTCCGTCCACCAATCAGAGTTGGAAGTATCAGTCACATACTGCTGATGAAGTACTGGCAAGGAATCACAGACCTCAGCTACGACGTTCCTCGGTAGACGAAAATGATCGGATCCCGCTCTTTTCCCAGCTCCTCCAACGATCTGCTTCTACTCCGCATCAGATGACCCAGCTGGTACACACCTAACAGGAAATGAACGTAGGCTGGCTGAACCCAGAGCACTGGACTGGATAGCAGTGTTGTAACAAAGAGGCTCTTTAAAAAGACCACATCCCTGGTGGCGTGCCGGCCTTACAGGACATGTTGAAAACTCTCCAAGCCTGCATAACAGACTCATAGAATGGAGTCAGGCCAGACAAATCACCCCCCCCCTCCAGCTTATTTAAGAGATAAATATGCTGTCTAAGCCCAAACAGCCTGCTCTCCTCATCAATGTGGAGGCTGTATTGACCCAGCTAGAACCGTCGCTGTACAACAGTCTCTCGGGCTGCTAGAACCGTCCCTGTACAACAGTCTCTGGCTGCTAGAACCGTCCCTGTACAACAGTCTCTGGGCTGCTAGAACCGTCCATGTACAACAGTCTCTGGGCTGCTAGAACCGTCCTGTACAACAGTCCCTGGGCTGCTAGAACCGTCCCTGTACAACAGTCTCTGGGCTGCTAGAACCGTCGCTGTACAAACAGTCTCTGGGTTGCTAGAACCGTCCCTGTGACAACAGTCCCTGGGCTGCTAGAACCGTCCCTGTACAACAGTCCCTGGGCTGCTAGAACCGTCCCTGTACAACAGTCCCTGGGCTGCTAGAACCGTCCTCTAGCAGCCCAGAGACTGTTGTACAGGGACGGTTCTAGCAGCCCAGAGACTGTTGTACAGGGACGGTTCTAGCAGCCCAGAGACTGTTGTACAGCGACGGTTCTAGCTGGGTCAATACAGCCTACACATTGATGAGGAGAGCAGGCTGTTTGGGCTTAGACAAGCATATTTATCTCTTAATAAAGCTGGAGGGGGGGGGGTGATTTGTCTGGCCTGACTCCATTCTATGAGTCTGTTATGCAGGCTTGGAGAGTTTTCAACATGTCCTGTAAGGCCGGCACGCCACCAGGGATGTGGTCTTTTTAAAGAGCCTCTTTGTTACAACACTGCTATCCAGTCCAGTGCTCTGGGTTCAGCCAGCCTACGTTCATTTCCTGTTAGGTGTGTACCAAGCTGGGTCATCTGATGCGGAGTAGAAGCAGATCGTTGGAGGAGCTGGGAAAAAGAGCGGGGATCCGATCATTTTCGTCTACCGAGGAACGTCGTAGCTGAGGTCTGTGATTCCTTGCCAGTACTTCATCAGCAGTATGTGACTGATACTTCCAACTCTGATTGGTGGACGGAGGGGTCTGGAGGATGTGTTCCCTGTGCTTTAGAGGAGGACGTGGGGATGCTGCTTTCCTTCCATACCCCGGAGCTGGGGGAGTTCAAGGAGGTGGGAAAGAAGGACATGTACATAATGTGTGTAAAAGTGGCCTGTGCTTCTTCCCTGGAAGAGGTCAAATCGACGAGGGGGGGGGGG
>NW_019945558.1:0-2759 GCF_002910315.2 Salvelinus sp. IW2-2015 | reverse complement strand
GTGCGGCAACCATGCATTCCTTGATAACACCCTGATTATTTGATTCCCCCTACTCAGTTCGGGATCGGCAGCCCACCTCCTCGTGATTCGTGATCCCAAAAACCATGCATCTGCGGTGCGGTACACCTGGAAATCTATACTGTTGGGGGCAAAGAGCTGTGCATTCCAAAAAATGTTGATCATCGGTACACCTGAATCCCTACTGTGGGGAGGGCGAGTAAGTGCTCGTTCTCACCTCGAGCCGACCGGGTACTCATGTCCTTTGGGTGTTTTCGGTCGTTATGCTGTTCCTCCCAACATTGCACCTGCGTACACCCTGGATCCTACTGTTGGGAGGGGTGTCCAACATGCATCTGTACACCTGGATCCTACTGTTGGGGAGGGTGTCTCGTCCCAACTATGGCAATTGTCTGCTGTACACCTGGACCTACTGTTGGGGAGGGTGGGGTGTCCTTCCAACATGCATCTGGTACACCTGGACCTACTGTTGGGGAGGGTGTCCAACATGCATCTGGTACACCTGGATCCTACTGTTGGGAGGGTGTCCAATAGCATCTGGTACACCCCTGGATCCTACTGTTGGGAGGGGTGCTCCAACATGCATCTGGTACACCTGGATCCTACTGTTGGGAGGGGTGTCCAACATGCATCTGGTACACCTGGATCTACTGTTGGGGAGGGTGTTCCAATATGCATCTGTACACCTGGATCCTACTGTTGGGAGGGCAGGGGCTGTTCCAATATGCATCTGGTACGACACCCTGGTCCTACTGTTGGGGAGGGTTCACTGAATCTGGTATCTATGAATCTATGTTGGGGGGTGTCAACTTCGCATCTCTGGTTACCACCTGGATTCCTTACTGCTTGGGAGGGTGTCCACATGCATCTGGTACACCGAGTCCGGATCCTCATGTTGGGAGAGGTGTCCAACATCAATATGCATCTGGTACACCTGGATCCTACTGTTGGGGAGGGGTGTCCAATATGCAACTGGTACACCTGGATCCTACTGTTGGGGAGGGGTGTCCAATATGCATCTGGTACACCTGGACCCTACTGTTGGGGAGGGGTGTCTATTCTGTGCTGAGTCTGACTCTGGCACATCTGTTCTTACAGTGTCCCAGGTCGGTCATGATGATCACTAGCTGGTTCTCAGCTCTGGGAGAGGTTTTCTCTTCCCAAACAGTTTATATTTGGGCCAAAGTACAGGTTTAGTCAAAGGGGTGTAGTTCTCTTACTTAACTTTGTGTCAGGGGGCAGCTAAATTAGCAGTTTGGAAGACATGAAAGAACACTATTCTGGGACAGGGGTCTGTGGACGTGGTGGGAACGCTGGATGGGATGTTGGCAGCGAGACTACGGGTTGAGATTGCCTATTACAAACTGGTTAACAACATTGGGCTGTCTATGAGTATATGGGGTGTTCAGAGACTGTTGTGGTTTAGTTACTGTGGAAGAGGATCTGGTGTTGTGCTGGGTTTATTCTGCGGTGGGTTCCAGACCCAATAAAGTTGTTTTTTAACTTCAAAACTCTCTCTCCTCTCTCTTTCTCTTCTCCCTCTCTATCTCCTCTCGCTCTCCTCTCTCACTCCCCCTCTCTGCTCTCTCCCCTCTCTCTCCTCCCTCTATCCTCTCTCCTCTCTCTCTCCTCCCTCTCTTTCTCCCCTCTCTCTCCTCTCTCTATCCTCTCTCTCCTTTCTCTCTTCTCCCATTTCTCTTATCTCACTCTCCTCTGTCTCTCTTCTCTCTCTGTCCCCTCTCTCTCCTTTCTCTCTCTCTCCCCTCTCTTCTCTCACTCTCCTGTCTCTCTTCTCTCACTCTGCTCTGTCTCTCTTCTCTCTCCTTTCTCCCCTCTCTCTCTCCTCTTTCTCTGTCTCTCCTCATCTCTTCTCTCCCCTCTTTCTCTTCTCTCTCTCCTCTCCCTACTCTCTCTCTCTCTCTCTCCTCTCTCTCATTTGTCTCTCTTCTCTCTCCTCTCTCCTCTTTGTCCTCTCTCTCCTCTTTCTCTCTTCTCTCACTCTCATCTGTGTCTCCTCTGTCTCTCCTGTCTCTCCTCTGTCTTTCTCTCCTCTCTCCCCTCTCAATTCAATTAAATTCAATGTGCTTTATTGGCGTGGCATAACAATGTACATATTGCCAAAGCGTACTTTGGATATTTACAATATTAAAATAATAAGAATCAAAATTGTCACCGGGACAACAGTAACAAAGGTCAAAATAACCATACATTTGAACAATAACAATAAGCATAGATGACATTGGTTGGTCTGCAGGTTGGTTGTCAGACACTGTCCCTCATCTTATGGCAGGCAGCAATGTAGTGCGCTGCCAACCCACAGCTCTCTGTGTCCTCCCCCAACAGGACTGGTAGCCTACTCTCATCAGAGAGGTCTTTGAAACCTTTGTCTTCCTGAGACAAATGGTGGGGCTGCTCTGTCTCCCTTACGGTCAGTCTAGCTGGTCAGTCTAGCTGGGCAGTCTACCTGGTCAGTCTACCTGGCCAGTCTACCTGGTTAGTCTAGCTGGTCAGTCTACCTGGTCAGTCTAGCTGGGCAGTCTACCTGGTCAGTCTACCTGGGCAGTGTAGCTGGGCAGTCTACCTGGTCAGGCTAGCTGGGCAGTCTACCTGGTCAGTCTAGCTGGTCAGTCTACCTGGTCAGTCTAGCTGGCCAGTCTACCTGGTCAGTCTACCTGGTCAGTCTAGCTGGGCAGTCTACCTGGTCAGTCTACCTGGTCAGTCTAGCTGGTTAGTCTAGCTGG
>NW_019945557.1:59954-66827 GCF_002910315.2 Salvelinus sp. IW2-2015 | reverse complement strand
GGTGGTTTGTATATCTGGTTAGTATTCTTCAGGTGGTAGTAGTCTTGTGTAGTAGTCTTGGGTGGTAGTATCCTCAGGTGTATAGCTTCGGGTAGTAGTAGGCTTCGGGGTGCTAGTAGTCTCTTGTGGTAGAATTAGCCTGCTTCCAGACTGCCGGGCTCCACGGCGGCTGTGGAAGACTACGGTAGAGAGAGTTGAAGGAGCATTCCAGTGCAGTTCCGAGAGTCAGCAGTCTTACGGAAAAATTGTAGCGCGTTGTGAGCTCTCTGGGAAAAAGAGAAAATCACTAAATAATCCACTAAGAAGAAAGGGAATAACACAAAATAATCCACTAGATAAAAAGGAATAGATCACTAAAAGATCCACTAGAGGAATAGATCCTAAAGGAAATAGATCACTAAATAATGCCACTAGATGAAAGAAAGAATAGATCCACTAGATGAAACAAGAATAGACACTAAATAGATCCACTAGATGAAGGAATAGATCACTAAATAAGTCCACTATAATGAAGGAATAATCACAAAGTAGATCCACAGAATGAAGAATAGATCACTAAATAGATCCACTAGATGGAGAAAAGAATAAAGCACTAAATAATCCCACAGATGAAAAGGAAAATCCACTAAATGAAGTAAGGGAATAATCACAAATAAGAACCACTAGATGAAGAATAGATCACTAATAGATCCACCTAGATGAAAGAAACGAATAGAGCACTAAATAGAACCACTAGATAAAAAAGAGAATAACACTAGTAAGCTAAGAATAGAATCACTAAAATAGACACTAGAGAAGAAAAGAATTAATCACTAAATAACCACTAGACGGAAGAAAGAGAATAGATCTACTAGATAAAAGAATAGATCACTTAAAATAGATCACGAGATGAAGTAAGGAATAATCACTAAATAATCCACTAATTGAAGTAGGAATAAGATCACGAGATGAGAAAGGAATAGTATCACCTAAAATGATCCACTAGTGAAGTAAGGGAATAGACACTAATGAACCACAGATGAAGGAATAGATCACTAAATGATCCACTTAGATAAGTAAGGGAATAGACACTAGATGAAAGAAAGAATAGATCACTTAAATAGATCCCACTAGATAAAAAGGAAAACACTAGATAGAAGTAAGGAATAGACCACTAGATTAATACAGAATAGTCCACTAGATGAAGTAAGAATAGATCACAAAGAACACTAGATGAAGAAAGAAATAATCCACTAGATGAGTAAGAATAGATCCACTAGATGAAGAAGGAATAGATCCCACTAGAGAAAAGAAAGGAATAGACACTAAATTAATCCCACTAGAAGAAGGGAATAGATTCCACCTAGATGGAAAAAGAATAATCCACTAGATAAGAAGGAATAGATCACTAGATGAAGTAAGGAAATAAGATCACTAATAACCACTAGAGAAGAAGGAACTAATCACTAAATTCTCTTGGAAATGATATAGGCTAAATCAATTCTCTTTTCAAATGATATAGGCTTAAGAATCAATTCTTCTTTTCCAAATGTATATAGCCTAACATCATTTCTCTTTTCAAAATTATATAGCCTAAATCAATTCCTCTTTGAAATGTATATAGCCTAAATCGAATTCTCTTTTTATTATATAGGCCTAAATCAATATCTTTTAAATTGATATGCCTAAATTCAATTCTCCCTTTTTAAATGTATATAGGCCTTAAATCATTCTTCTTTAAAATTATATAGCTTAAATCAATTCTCTTAAATTATATAGCCTAAATCATTCTCTTTTCAAATGTATATAAGCTTAAATCAATTCTTTTTCAAATATATAGCCTAAAATTCAATTCTCTTTTCAAATTATATAGGCCTAAATCCAATTCTCTTTCAAATGTATATAGGCCTAAATCAATTCTCTTTTTAAATGTATATAGGCCTAAATCAATTCTCTTTTAAAATTTATATAGGCCTAAATCAATTCTCTTTTAAAATTTATATAGGCCTAAATCAATTCTCTTTTTAAATGTATTTAGACTTGACAAATCTCTTTGGTTTCAAAAGTAGTATTAAAGGCAGTAGTGGGTCAATTGAATCAAGGCCATGATCTAAAATGAATTAAAACTTTAATTAAGCAATAAGGCACGAGGGTTGCAACATTTACCTGGAGTTAACTCTGTAAATAGCACTGCTAGGTGATTTTTTTTTAAAGATAGTCAATCCATCAATAATATAATGATACTTTTAGCAAAATTGTTTATCTTTAATTTACAATCTGTAGGAATTATGAGAATAGAATGGCTCAGAACTTTTGTGAAACATCACTGTGGAAAAATATATGACAAATAGAAATCAAAACTGGATGGTGTTTAGAGATAGATGGGAGAGGGGTTGAATGGAGCTGAAGGATGGGACTGGATGGTGTTTAGAGATAGATGGGAGTGGGGTTGAATGGAGCTGAAGGATGGGACTGGATGGTGTTTAGAGATAGATGGGAGAGGGGTTGAATGGAGCTGAAGGATGGGACTGGATGGTGTTTAGAGATAGATGGGAGGGGTTGAATGGAGCTGAAGAATGGGACTAAAAATAAACACAAGATAACTATTGTAAAATAGATTGTGTCCATAAAATTTATATAGTTATGTATAAACTGGAAGTAGAAGCCTAAGTATTGTTGTCCACTAGTTTAATCCAATTATGGGAGGGGTGATAGGGTTAGGGGAAAATAATAAAGGATAATATATACAAATTTATATCTACAGTGCATTCGGAAAGTATTCAGACACCTTTTGTTACGTTACAGCCTTATTCTACAATGGATTCAATTGCTTTTTCCCCTCATCGATCTACACACAATACCCCATAATGACATCACAATACCCCATAATGACATCACAATACCCCATAATGGCAATATAAAAGCAAATAAAAAAACAGAAATGACATTTACATAAGTATTCAGACCCTTTACTAAGTACTTTGTTGAAGCACCTTTGGCAGAGATTACAGCCTCAAGTCTTCTTGGGTAGGACGTTACAAGCTTGGCACACCTGTATTTGGGGAGTTTCTACCATTTCTTCTCTGCAGATCCTCTCAAGCTCTGTCAGGTTGGATGGGGAGCGTTGCTGCACAGCTATTTTCAGGTCTTTCCAGAGATGTTCGATCGGGTTCAAGTCCGTTCTCTGGCTGGGCCACTCAAGGACATTCAGAAACTTGTCCCGAAGCCACTCCTGTGTTGTCTTGGCTGTGTGCTTAGGGTCCTTGTCCTGTTGGAAGGTGAACCTTCTCCCCCAGTCTGAGGTCCTGAGTGCTCTGGAGCAGGTTTTCATCAAGGACCTCTCTGTACTTTGCTCTGTTCATCTTTCCCTTGATCCTGACTAGTCTCCCAGTTCCTGCCACTGAAAAACATCCCCACAGCATGATGCTGTCACCACCATGCTTCATTGTAGGGATGGTGGCAAGTTTCCTCCAGACGTGACGCTTGGTATTCAGGCCAAAGAGTTCCATCTTAGTTTCAACAGACCAGAAAATCTTGTCTCTCATGGTCTGAGAGCCTTTAGGTGCCTTTTGGCAAACTCCAAGTGGGCTGTCATGTGCCTTTTACTGAGGAGTGGCTTCCGTCTGGCCACTCTACCATAAAGGCCTGATTGGTGGAGTGCTGCAGAGATGGTTGTCCTTCTGGAAGGTTCTCTCATCTCCACAGAGGAACTCTGGAGCTCTGTCAGAGTGACCATTGAGTTCTTGGTCACCTAACTAACCAAGGCCCTTCTCCCTCGATTGCTCAGTTTGGCCGGACGGCAAACTCTAGGAAGAGTTTTGGTGGTTCCAAACTTCCACTGTGTTCTTGGGGACCTTCAATGCTGCAGAAATGTTTTTGTACCATTCCCCAGATCTGTGCCTCGACACAATCTAGTCTCAGAGCTCTACGGACAATTCCTTTGACCTTATGGCTTGGTTTTTGCTCTGACATGCACTGGCAACTGTGGGACCTTATATAGGCAGGTGTGTGCCTTCAAATTATGTCCAATCAATTGAATTTACCACAGGTGGACTCCAATCAAGTTGTAGAAACATCTCAAGGATGATCAATGGAAACAGGATTCACCTGTGCTCAATTTCGAGTCTCATAGCAAAGGGTCTGAATACTTATGTAATTAAGGTATATGTAAATAAGATATTTCTGTTTCTGGTTTTTAATACATTTTCAAACATTTCTAAAAACCTGTTTTTGCTTTGTCATTATGGGGTATTGTGATGTCATTATGGGGTATTGTGTGTAGATTGCTGAGGAAATTGTTTTCGAATAAGGCTGTAACGTAACAAAATGTGGAAAAAGTGAAGGGGTCTGAATACTTTCCCGAAGGCACTGCATATATAAATAAATAAAATATGAATCAAGGCCATGATCTGAAATGTAGTAAAACAATGCATGTTCATGTATGTCTGAATAAACAATCTAACCACAGCAAGACTGTCTTTTCACAGGTCAATGTTCCTGACTATGTGTGTTCTTGTGTATAAAATCTGCAGTTAAAAAAAAAAATATTTAAAAAGTACAGTACCAGTCAAAAGTTTGGACACACCTACTCATTCAAGGGTTTTTCTTTATTTGTACAATTTTCAACATTGTAGAATAATAGTGAAGACATCAAAACTATGAAATAACACATATGGAATCACGTATATATTTTAGATTCTTCAAAGTAGCCACCCTTTGCCTTTGCACACTCTTGGCATTCTCTCAACCAGCTTCATGAGGTAGTCACCTGGAATGCATTTCATTTAACAGATGTGCCTTGTTAAAAGTTCATTTGTTGAATTTCTTTCGTTCTTAATGCGTTTGAGCCAATCAGTTGTGTTGTGACAAGTTGTCACGTGTGAACCCTCTCCGGCCTCTAGTTCATCAGGCTGCTCGTTATGGTGCACACCTGTCACCATCGTTACGCACACCTGCGCGTCATCAGACTCACCTGGACTCCATCACCTCCCTGATTACCTTCCCTATATACAGTTGAAGTCGGAAGGTTACATACACTTAGGTTGGAGTCATTAAAACTCGTTTTTCAACCACTCCACAAATTTCTTTTTAACAAACTATAGTTTTGGCAAGTCGGTTAGGACATCTACTTTGTGCATGACACAAGTCACTTTTCCAACAATTGTTTACAGACAGATTATTTTACTTATAATTCACTGTATCACAATTCCAGTGGTTCAGAAGTTTACATACACTAAGTTGACTGTGCCTTTAAAAATMATGTCATGGCTGGCTTTAGAAGCTTCTGATAGGCTAATTGACATAATTTGAGTCAATTTGAGGTGTACCTGTGGATGTGAACGAATGTGTTCCAAGGTTCATATGGTGGCCAACAGGTATACGTGTGACTGCTGCCACTCGCGAGACGGCTTGCTCAAGGGACAACTCGCCTCATAAAAACATACAGCGGTTCTTACATCTCTAGCGGAAAAAAAAGGTATTGGAATGGACTGTTTTGGTTGTGAGTGAAAATAAGTAAAAGCTGTTAATTTCCTGATTAGTGGGAATGTCGGCTCGGGGTGTGATTTGCAACATGATAGGAACATCCAAGAGTCAAAGGTATAGTGAAATAGCAAATGGTATAGAGAGAAATAGTGCCTATAATTCACTATAAGTAACTACAACGTAAAACCTCTACCTTGGAATATTGAAGTGTCATGTTAAAAGGAACCACCAGCTTTCATATGTTTCTCGATTGTTCTGAGCAAGAAACTAAACGCTAGCTTGTTTTTACATGGCACAATATTTGCACTGTTTACTTTATTCTCGCAAACTTTGTTTTTGCATTATTTAAACCAAATTGAACATGTTTTCATTATTTTATTTGAGGCTAAATTAGATTTTTATTGATGTATTATACTTAGTTAAAATAAGTGATTCATTCAGTATTGTTGTAATTGGTCATTATTAGCAAATATATTTTTAAAAATCGCGATTAATCGGTAGCGGGCTTTTTGGTCCTCCAATAAACGGTATCGCGTGAAAAAATCATAACGGTCGACCTCTAGAAGAACAGGTTACAAGAAAGTGTCTATATCCACAGTAAAACCAGTCCTACATCAAACATAACCTGAAAAGGCCGCTCAGCAAGGAAGAAGTCACTGCTCCAAAACGGCCATAAAAAAAGCCAGATACGGTTTGCAACTGCACAGGGGAAAAAGATCGGGACTTTTTTGGAGAAATGTCCTCTGGTCTGCATTGAAAACAAAAATTAGAACTGTTTGGCCATAATTTGACGTCGTTATGTTTGGAGAAAAAAGGGGGAGGCTTGCCACAGCCGAAGAACGAGCATCCCAACCGTGAATGCATCGGGGGTGGCAGCATACATGTTGTGGGGGTGGCTTTGCTGCAGGAGGGACTGGTGCACTTCAACAAAAGATAGATGGCATCATGAGGAAGGACAATTATGTGGATTATATTGAAGCAACATCTCAAGACAGTCAGTCAGGAAGTTTAAGCTTTGGTTGCAAATTGGGTCTTCCAATGGCAATGCCCCACATACTTCAAGGTTGTGGCAAAATGGCTAAGGACACAAAGTCAAGGTATTGGAGTGGCCATCACAAAGCCCTGACCTCAATCTATTAGAACATTTTGGGCAGAACTGAAAAAAATGTGTGTGAGCAAGGAGGCCTACAAACTGACTCAGTTACACCAGCTCTGTCAGGAGGAATGAGCCAAAATTGACCCAATTTATTGTGGGAAGCTTGTGGACGGCTTCCCAAAGTTCGAACCAAGTTAAACAATTTAAAGGCAATCCAACAAAATTCTAATTGAATGTATGTAAACTTCTGACCCACTGGGAATGTGATGAAAGAAATAAAAGCTTAAATAATCATTCTCTCTACTATTATTCTG
>NW_019945557.1:39604-54381 GCF_002910315.2 Salvelinus sp. IW2-2015 | reverse complement strand
ACATTTCACATTCTTAAAATAAAGTGGTGATCCTAACTGACCTAAGACAGGGAATTTTTACTAGGATTAAATGTCAGGAATTGTGAAAAACTGAGTTTAAATGTATTTGGCTAAGGTGTATGTAAACTTCCGACTTCAACTGTATATCACTCCCTTTGGTTACTTCCCCAGGCATTATTGTTTCTGTTGCAATGTTAATTATGTGCGTTGTTTCTTGTTTTGTTATAAATCCCACATATGTTTTCCTTCACTCTGCGGTCCAACTCATCCAAAACCATCTCAATTGGGTTGAGGTCGGGTGATTGTGGTGATTCCAGGTGAAGCTGGTTGAGAGAATGCCAAAAGTGTGCAACGCTGTCATCAAGGCAAAGGGTGGCTACTTTGAAAAATCTCAAATCTCAAATATATTTTTGATTTGTTTAACACTTTCTTTGGTTACTACATGATTCCATATGTGTTATTTCATAGTTTTGATGTCTTCATTATTATTCTACAATGTAGAAAACGGTTTAAAAAAAGAAAGAAAACCCTTGAATGAATAGGTGTGTCAAAACATTTGACTGGTACAGTATCTATATATATATATATTTCATCAGCATAATCCTACTGGCTACATATCATTTACCTTTCAACTTGTGTTGAATGGCATACCTAACCTTTCTCTCTTGGTCCAGCTCGCTGCCTAATGTGTCTATATGTAAGGGATGATAACACAGGAGGAGCAGTAGACTGATTAACATCAGTGATTCGTCAAATCTCCCCTCGGGGACCATCAGACGTTTCACAATGTTGTTGTAGCCTTGAACTAGCTCACCTGATTCCCCTATTCAAGGGCTTGATGATTGGTTATATCAGGTCTGTTAGCTGTGGGATAGTTGATTAGTAGTTATATCAGGTCTGTTAGCTGTGGGATAGTTGATTAGTAGTTATATCAGGTCTGTTGTGGGATAGTTGATTAGTAGTTATATCAGGTCTGTTGTGGGATAGTTGATTAGTAGTTATATCAGGTCTGTTAGCTGTAGGATAGTTGATTAGTAGTTATATCAGGTCGTGTTAGCTGTGGGATAGTTATTTAGTAGTACTACTCAGGTTCTATTGTGTGATAGTTGATTAGTAGTTATATCAGGTCTGCTGGTGGGATAGTTGATTAATAGTTTATATTATCAGGTCTGTTAGCTGTGGATAGTTGATTAGTAGTTATATATCAGGTCTGCTGTAGGATAGATTGATTAGTAGTTATATCAGGTCTGTTAGCTGTGGATAGTTGATTAGTAGTTTATATCAGGTCTGTTAGCTGTAGGATAGTTGATTAGTAGTTATATCAGGTCTGTTAGCTGTAGGATAGTTGATTAGTAGTTATATCAGGTCTGCTTGGTAGGATAGTTGATAGTAGTTATATCAGGTCTGCTGTAGGATAGTTGATTAGTAGTTATATCAGGTCTGCTGGTAGGATAGTGTGATTAGTAGTTATATCAGGTCTGCTGTGTGATAGTTGATTAGTAGTTATATCAGGTCTGCTGTGGGATAGTTGATTAATAGTTATATTCAGAGTCTGTTAGCTGTGATAGTTGATTAGTAGTTATATCAGGTCTTTGCTGTGGATAGTTGATTAGTAGTTATATCAGGTCTGCTGTGGATAGTTGATTAGTAGTTATATCAGGTCTGTTAGCTGTGGGATAGTTGATTAGTAGTTATATCAGGTCTGCTGTAGGATAGTTGATTAGTAGTTATATCAGGTCTGTTAGCTGTTGGGATAGTTGATTAGTAGTTATATCAGGTCTGTTAGCTGTAGGATAGTTGATTTAGTAGTTATATCAGGTCTGTTAGCTGTAGGATTGTTGATTAGTAGTATATCAGGTCTGCTGTAGGATAGTTGATTAGTAGTTATATCAGGTCTTCTGTAGGATAGTTGATTAGTAGTTATATCAGGTCTGTTATGGATAGTTGATTAGTAGTTATATCAGGTCTGCTGTGGGATAGTTGATTAGTAGTTATATCAGGTCTGTTAGCTGTGGGATAGTTGATTAGTAGTTATATCAGGTCTGCTGTGGGATAGTTGATTAGTAGTTATATCAGGTCTGTTAGCTGTAGGATAGTTGATTAGTAGTTATATCAGGTCTGTTAGCTGTGGGATAGTTGATTAGTAGTTTATCAGGTCTGCTGTGTGATAGTTGATTAGTAGTTATATCAGGTCTGTTAGCTGTGAGGATAGTTGATTAAGTAGTTATATCAGGTCTTTGCTGTGATAGTTGATTAGTAGTTATATCAGGTCTGCTTGGGATAGTTGATTAGTAGTTATATCAGGTCTGTTAGCTGGGGGATAGTTGATTAGTAGTTATAATCAGTCTGCTGTAGGATAGTTGATTAGTAGTTATATCAGGTCTGTTAGCTGTGGATAGTTGATTAGTAGTTATATCAGGTCTGCTGTGGGATAGTTGATTAGTAGTTATATCAGGTCTGCTGTAGGATAGTTGATTAGTAGTTATATCAGGTCTGCTGTAGGATAGTTGAACTGAGTGGCTGGAGACGGCTTTACGTTATTTATTTAGGTTGAGTTGATCATCACTCATATAGATGCACGTAAATGCATTGTTCTGACCTGATATTATCTTTGTAATATTTTTGGTAAAAAATAAAAAAATCACATTTGTGTGTTTTATTTGATATTCATGGTGTTTCTCTTAATAATAACGCCAGTGTTGAATAAAACACACAATATCTGTTTTTGAATTAATTAATATACTTAAATCCCTAAATGATGTCCACAGTTATGACTACAAACTGTAGGCCTATGTATGCATCCATCTGTGTTGAGATATCGTCTATTTTGACTATTCATCAAGGGCCCGATTCAGACTTAGGAAATTATGCATTTCTTACGTACACCTTTCCTATGCACTTCTCAGCGGTTGATATTCAGACTTACCTTATGAAGGTGCGTAACGGCTTTGCAGGCGTGGTTGCCAGAGCTGAATAAATGTAATTCAACTGATGAAATCCCTCCCACTTGCTTGCAGACAGATTTTTTCTG
Source organism: Salvelinus sp. IW2-2015 (assembly GCF_002910315.2). Lineage (NCBI taxonomy): Eukaryota > Metazoa > Chordata > Actinopteri > Salmoniformes > Salmonidae > Salvelinus > Salvelinus sp. IW2-2015. Next base: position 51,350 of record NW_019945557.1, on the reverse strand, counting down.
GTGGAATTTTCATTCAATTGGGGGGTTTTCAGTACATTTTTCTTAARCCATTTCCTTTAAATACGGTGTACCTTTAAGTTAGAATTTTGTTTGACAGACTCACTAGGATAATATCGAGAAAACGGTTWAAGAATATTAGGGATGATTGAAAGAGAGCCATGTAAATATATGTATATTAAGTTCAGTTTTAGCACCAATTAGTAGATTTAAAAATACTCTGACGTTGTAGATTATTTAGGGTTAGGAAAGTATTTATGAATCATGAAAAACAGGTTTGGCGAGCTTTTACGGACTAAAGAAAGAAAACTGTGGTTTGATTCCTTTTGAAAATTGTCACATTCAGTTCTTTAACCCATGGTAATGTYGGAAGATTAGTGTACCTGTAACTATAATAGGGAGAATAGTGTAACAATAGCAGGCTTATACCCTCGTCTATTACCTACACTAACCATGGAACCTGTGTGATGTCACAGCCAAGTATTGCGCCATGCGTCGGGGGCTTCCAACTTGTTACTGCTTCGTCTGCGCTCCATAATGATTTAACTAGCCTACATGTCTTTAAAAAATATATATATATATTATCAACTGTTACTAATGATCCTCAGCAACAACCACAATGGCCGTGACGGCGTTTACATAGGAAGCAAATGAAGGAAAAAAAGAAAAAAAAATGGAATTAAATGGAATGATAATGTAGGATGTACCAACTGAAGAGAACTAACAGTAAATTTGGCCGTTGAATGTGTCGTTATTAAGCCTACGGATGGTCGATACTGACGGTGTCTAATGTTTAACATGATAGAAATAGGAAACAGTGAAAGTCAGGGTGGCCTATAATTAAGACATTAGAGAGTGGCCATCCCTGCAAGTTAAAAGGCCGTACAGGTTAAATTCTGCATAATGGCTCAGCATTTAGATCACCTTTACTGTTGATATGTTTCAGTTAGCCGCCATATGACTGGTTTCAGTCATTTGTCTCCAGCGATTTGAAAGGTCAAATATATATAAAACAAGATTCCCTAATCCAAACAGATTACTCATTTACCTAGCTCTTACCMAAGAGCTTGTGTCAAGTTGTAAATGACAGTGCATGGAATATGCTGTTATTTCAGGGTATGTTCTCTTGACCTTATTCCTCGCGCATAAAAGGTGTTGGAATTATGAGGTCATCAAGTCAAGGTTAGAATACGGTGTATCTGTAGGACACACCTCCTCCTCCATCTTCATTAATTTGATCTCCACCCCTCCCAAATGAATAGCAGGGTTCTCATGCTATTCTCATGCTTAAGTTCAAGGTTAGAATACGCGTAGAGAGAAAAGTGCATTAAAGGGAATTATGTTCCATTTACTTGTGTTGGACTCGGGTTGGAATCGGGCCCCAATTTATTAGGCAAAGATAATAGCCTTTRATCAATCAATCAACCAATCACAACATATACATATATATATGTGTGTGTGTGATTGGTTGATTGATTAAAGGCAGGGGATGATCAAAGGCATTATTGTATATATATATATAAATAAATTATATATATATATATATATACACACTGAGTGTACAAAACATTAAGAACACCTGCTCTTTCCATGACACAGACTGACCAGGTGAATCCAGGTGAAAGATATGATCCCTTATTAATGTCACTTGTTAAATCCACTTCAAATCAGTGTAGATGAAGGGGAAGGAGACAGATGTAAGAATTATTTTTAAGCCTTGAGTTGGGGTGGTGGGTGGGGGGGGGGGGGGGGGGTGTATGTTGGTATGTTGGTATGTTCTCACCTCTGACAATATGAAGCTGCTGAAACATCTCTTCCCTGTAAGACAGCTCCCTTTTCATCTGATGATGGAAATTATCTGGGGAGCAATTACAATAGCATCTTTAGTATAGCCGATAAACGACTCTTTTAATATGGCTGCCTATACACTCTCGCGGGGCATCCTACTCGGGCAAAATTGAATAAAGCCTCCTAAATCACCAAGTACACAAACGAATAGCCATATGGAAATTGGATTGAAAAGATAAATGACATTCGGAATCGTGCAATTTAAAAATAACGGACATGCGCTAACACACCTAACGTAGTGAAAACCATATCGACGTGTGTTTGTTCAGCGGTCAACATGCTGATCATGATAAWCGTGATACACACCCGGAAAAACATTCTCTTAAAACCCCTTTTGAATCGAAAACTGAAATTTGATTTAAATSATTTATACTTTTTAAATGTTGGAATTCTCGTTCCAATTTCTTCCTTTGCTCCACTTGCTCAACGAGCTGTCTCTGCAATTCCTCTGTAGAAAACGAATGAACAAATGTGTTAAAAAATAAAAATTAATATGGGGTGAAAATGGCTGCGGGGTATAGGCTAAATGGTAGACTAAATTATGTTAAACGATTCATGTCAAGCGATTGGTAAAAGGCCTAGGGTGAAAGCCAGTCTATTCTATTCTGCAGGGATCATGTAAGGCATCATTTAGGGATCATTCCAATCATTAAAGAAAGCCTATAATAAACAATATCATTATTATAAAAAATAAAATAAAATAGGCAAACATTTTATAAATAACAATGTAATAATAATAAGTTATTGTACAGTGTTACCTTTTGCCAGTTTTTCTATGTCTTTCTGAGTTTGTAATACTCTGCTAACATTGTGCGTTGCCTCGCCTGAAAACACACACAGAGAGACAACATTTATAGCGTTACAAAATATACACAAATAGGCAAATAAAAATAAAAAAGAGGCTTTAATTCTTTTTTTTATAACCAAAAGTTCTGTTTATCGACGGAGAAGTGCATCACTAGAACTAACCCTCGTTCGGGGCTACTCTCGGGCTCTCCTCGCCGCTTTGGCCGGTATAAGACTTATCTTCAATCTCCTCCATTGTCGAAGACGGCTCCTCTCTACTGACACTGTCATCTAAATAAACAGCAAATACATCGAATGGAAATCAATGAGTCTCGTTGCTTTTTCCCGAAATGTATTTTTATTATAACATTTGAACAGAACAACATCCAACCTTTCGATTCCACAGTATCTTTATGGTAATTCGTTGCTGAACCAAAAGCRTATGGACTTCTCCTTTGTTGCATATCACTCCTGTCCGGTGAATATATCTAGATAAATCAGGACAGGATAATGAAGATGATCGGTAAATTGCATTCAAATCATGCTCTCTGACATTTTTTTGGGGGGGGACAAATTGTGTATTTGAACGAACTTTGATTCTCTGCTATTTAACACAGACAAAACAAACGTGAACGTAAAATAGAAAAATAAGCCCAAATGTATACGTGACAGTAAAAAGGATGATGCCTTTTCCGATTAGTCAATTAATTAACGRTGGTCTATTGTTACTTTTTAATTCCTATCAGTGAATTCCTAATTCATAACAAACAAAACAAAAAAGTATCTTCCTTAGTATGTAGGACATCGAATATAAGGAGTGGGTCCATATCAATCACTCACTTCAACAAAAGACGTGGTCTTGTTCTCCTGTCTCTCTCTGTCTGAAGACAGTACCACGTGTAGAGGTAGATTCATCCTCTGTGAGTCGACCACAKCCGCCTGCTCTGGCTCCGATTTGGATTCTGGGCAGTTTAGTGAAGCATCCTGTGCCAAGTTTAGAACCGGAACAAGGGGGCTCTTGCTGACCTCAATGGTGTGCGGAAGTGACTCCTCATCCTCTTGTGATTTATTGGTTTCAACATCCACATCCGTCTCTCCCACACTGTCCACGCTTCCGGGGGACATGGACCTGTAACTCGAGCTCTCGCTCAGGAAATCTGGTGACAGGTAGCCAGCTCGAGCCCCGTTGTACGAACCCCGGTTACCGTAAAGTTTGGCTATACTTTCCGCGTCTTTGATGACGGGTCTGAATGCAGATACGTAGCTAATTTTCCGTGGTAGAACTGGCCTTATACAGTCCATTAGCCTCGCCTCATCGCCAAACTTGTCGTCCTCATTCCGGGTGGACTGTGTGCTAGTGCACTGGTCACTGTCCATCAGACTGTCCCTCGGAGTGTTGCTACTTCTGTCACTCTGCTCGGATGCATCCAGATCACTCTGTCTGGCGCACAGGAGCTCCGAGTGCGGTTTGTGCTGGGGCTGTGGCTGGGGGTGGGGGTAGGGGGGCATGGCCAGGCCACCTGCAGTAGGCCAGAACATGGGGAAAGAGTGGTAGGCGCTGTCCTTGGTGCTAGGCCAGGAGAAGACCCCGGAGAGGTGGGCTTTGTTCTGCCCTTCTCCCATCACAGCACCGTCATCCTTTTTCTGTAACAACCCGAATGCCGGGAACCCGTAGGGGTGTGGGTAAAGCGGCGGAGGRATCTTCACATTCTGCAGCATACCGAAGCTCTTACTGGGCACCGGGATAACCGGATAGCTGCGCGTGGTACTCATACTCCCCATGCCTCCCCGGTTGTCCTCGCAGCGGAGGATTTTAGGGGGGATCTCCGGTGAGTCTCTCCGGGAGAGGTTGCTAGGTCCTTGATGTGGTTTCAATGGAAAGGAACGCTCAGAGCCGTGACCGTGCACCGGCAGCGTCCTCTTCCGGCTACCTCCGTTGAACATGGCCTTCACGTCCTCCCACGCATGTGCCACGTCGTCAGGTGAGCCTTTGTCCGTCAGTTTGAGGTGCCTCCTCCAGGAGTTAAAGTTAGCTGCGTCTGGCTGGGTGTACTTTGACTCTGGTGTGCGGTGAGAGTGAAATATGAACTTATTGGGAGAAAAATACATATTGCAGAAGGAGCACTTGATGCACTTGGCTCTGGAGCTGTTGTACCTGGCTGGTATAAAGTTACCACGGCTCCCCCACGCGCACTCGTGGGACACATCAAACGCGAAGTTTTCCGGTAATTTTGGAGGGTTGTGAGCTCCGAGAAACGATTTACAAAGCCTCTCGGCCTCGCGCTTTGTAATCATCCCGCAGCGCCTCGAGGAGATGGGCATGGCGCCCGCACGCCTCAGAATCTCCAGCTGGACCGGGGTGCATTGCACGCAGGTGATGCCCAGCGCCACRCGCCGGTTGTGGATCTCGTTATAGCTGTAGTTTTTCAGCAGAGTGTTGGAGATCTGCGCCAGGCACAGTCTCTCCTGGCCGTCCAGCACCAGGCAGACTATGGGTATTCCATACAGCGCGGTCTCGCTGACCTGGTTGGGTTTCAGGTTGGGGTTGAATGTTGGGAGGTCCTGTTTGGAGCTCGGTGGAGAAGAGCTGGAGTCCCGTGTCACAGGTAGCAGACTAGGATTAGACTCCATTACTGGAAGCCTGCAGGAAGAAAAAAACATAACAATTATTATCATGACAATGAAAGTTTTTCATTTATATATATTTTTTCCCTTTTGTTTTTACCAATAATACTTATAAACTAATTTATAATCCAGGCTGCATCACATCCGGCCGTGATTGGGAGTCCCATAGGGCGGCGCACAATTGTCCCAGCGTCGTCTGGGTTTTGGCCCGGTGTAGGCCGTCATTGTAAATAAGACTTTGTTCTTAACTGACTTGCCTAGTTATATAAAGGTTAAATAAAAAATAAAGAATAAAAAATAATGATTTTAAAACAATCCGTATCCTCTTTCCAGCTTCCAAAAGAATCTAGAGCATTGTTATAGCATTGATTAGCCCATAATGACAGCAAATAGTCCTAATAAAAATCAGACAATTCTATAGACATAATCATAGTCATTATAAAAACAATAAAATAGACCTATATTGTTTAAATAACCCATAAGAACAATATTTTWAAAAAAGTATAGTAAAATGTATTATATGTATGCGTAAAAGATAATACCTTCACGAGAAACGCTTGGTGGTTTCTCAGGATTTTGTAAAAGCCTATTTTCCAAATCAGATCTAGTGCTATTGCCGCCTAAACCRGTCTTTAACGTGATGAGAGCTGACTCAGCCGGGCCCAAAGCTGATTTAGCCGGTCCCAGAGCTGACCTCAGCCGGGCGGAGAGCTGAGGAGAACGGCTGAACAGGGCCAGCTAAGACGCTAACACGATACGGAACAGAAGCAAAATACACATTTAGCCATGCCAAGCAGCTTAACCTGGAGGCTTGAACCTGTAAGCAGCTTTCTGTGTAATTACCAGGGTCTAGCTTTGTAGGTCTTGGATCGGTTGGTAAGATAACACAGCCACTAAAAGAGGTACATTTAAGACGTTTCCAAGAACATATTCGTTTTTTTTCTTTATTTTTTCGATTTAAGTGACATGCAAGATGCATTTTTAATCCCTCATCAAATATATATTGTAATTGACGCTCTAATTTTACAAACAAATATATAGCCGATRAGCCATCAGTGAGCACGTAGATCAATAGGCGTATTGCTGATTGGTAAAACAGCAAGCCAATATATTGTATTTTATTTGGAATGTTTCAAGATTTTTTTAAAACATTATGTCAAAAGATTGTTGCATGRAATGAAATGTATGGCTGTGAATGTACCCGAATATGCATTAGGAAMTAGTGTGATTGTCAATGGCACCAACAAGGTAAAAAAAAGGGACAAGACACGTTAATCCTTTCTCATGGCAAAGCTTACCTTTTTTGTATGGTGCAAACCCTTCCTCGTTGTGTCAGCAACAACAAAACACAAAAAAAGAGTGATCAACTATTGTAATTAGGTAAAAAAGCAGCGTTCACACRTCCGATGATTTGAGCAAAAACAAGATCAAACGCCGAATTTTTTTTTKGCCGGAAGGTTTGTCCAATAATAATTATGTCTGCTTGCCACTGACTGCTCTTGCATCCCTTTGCTGGAGCTCGACTCTCGCGGCTGTGTGTGTGTGTGTTCCGTGTGTGTGCAGTGTGTAAAGACAGCGTCCGCTAGGTAGAGCAACCAGCCCACTGCAACGAAAATTCCCCCGCGACGCCCTCAACATCATCAAGTGACAGCTGAAGTAATGGCAAGGCACTCCTACTTAGTGCCAGCATCTTTACATTAACCGTTTGCCTTCGGGATCAATGGAAAATAGCAGCGCTCTTTATAGGCCTGAGGACAATTAAATGTGGCCCTGAGTTCCTTTTCCATCCAAATGTAAAGAGAGAGAGAGAGAGAGACAATAAAGAAAGACTATAAGGGTTTAAACAYGGATAGCAACTGACTTAATGGTTTCCAACATTTATTCCAAGGTTAGTGGCACTTAAAGATTGATTGTCTCTCACTATATATCTTGCTTCGCATTGATATTCTTCAAGTGGATGTGTAATATTTAAAGCAACAGTCTAGGGAACGTGGATGTGTGGGCTAATGTCCGACGACTATTGTGTCCTATTCATTATTTAAAACTGTTTATGGTGCGATCGATTACAGGCATTTCTCCCTTGCAGTCTCCGTGTTAAAATTGACAGGCCATAGAGATAATCATGTAAAATGTGCATTTTAAAGGTTTGTATTTGCATATCATTTATTAAGGTATGTATTAGCCTATCATTAGTATAAAGGTATGTATTAGCCTATCATTATTAAAGGGTATGCATTAGCCTATCATTATAAAGGGTATGTATTAGCCTATCATTAGTAAAGGGTATGTATTAGCCTATCATTAGAAAGGGTATGTATTAGCCTATCATTATTAAAGGGTATGTATCAGCCTATCATTATTAAAGGGTATGCATAGCCTATCATTATAAAAGGTATGTATCAGCCTATCATTATTAAAGGTTATGTATAGCCTATCATTATTACAAGGTATGTATTAGCCTATCATATTAAAGGTATGTATCAGCCTATCATTATTAAAGGGTATGTATTAGCCTATCATTATTAAAAGGTATGTATCAGCCTATCATTATTAAAGGTTATGTATTAGCGCTATCATTATTACAAGGTATGTATCAGCCTATCATTATTAAAGGTTATGTATTAGCCTATCATTATTAAAAGGTATGTATCAGCCTATCATTATTAAAGGTTATGTATTAGCCTATCATTATTACAAGGTATGTATTAGCCTATCATTATTGAGAAGGGATGTATTAGCCGATATCATATTAAAAGGTATGTATTAGCCTATCATTCATTTAAAAGGTATGTATCAGCCTATCAATTATTAAAGGGTATGTATTTAGCCTATCATTATTAAAGGTGTATTAGCCTATCATTATTAAAGGTATGTATTAGCTATCATTATTAAAGGGTATGTATTAGCCTATCATATTAAAAGGGTATGTATCAGCCTATCATTATTAAAGGTATGTATTAGCCTATCATTATTAAAGGTATGTATTAGCCTATCATATTTAAAAGGTATGTTCAGCCTATCATTATTAAAGGTTATGTATTAGCCTATCATATTACAAGGTATGTTCAGCCTATCATTATTAAAGGTATGTATTAGCCTATCATTATTAAAGGTTATGTATCAGCCTATCATTATAAAGGTTATGTATTAGCCTATCATTAATTAAAGGGTATGTATGCCTATCATTATTACAAGGTATGTATTAAGCCTATCATTATAAAGATATGTATCAGCCTATCATTATTAAAGGTATGTATCAGCCTATCATTATTAAGGGTATGTATCAGCCTATCATTATTCACAGGTATGCATTAGCCTATCATTATTAAAGGGCATGTATTAGCCTATCATTATTAAAGGGTTGTATCAGCCTATCATTATTAAAGGGTATGTATTAGCCTATCATTATTAAAAGGTATGTATCAGCTATCATTATTTAAAGGTAGTATCAGCCTATCATTATTAAAGGTATGTATTAGCCTATCATTATTAAAAGGTATGTAATCAGCCTATCATTATTAAAAGGTATGGTATCGCCTATCATTATTAAAATGAGTAAATAAACCAAACAAAAGAGGTAAGATAATTAGTATTGAAAACAAATCATTTGCCATTTCATATATATTTTCTCAAACAGGCCTATTCACATTCATAGAAGTTGTACATTGTAGACAGAGTACGGAACCCCGTTTGAGTCTTTGGGTGTCCAACAAATATCCATGTCTCACTATTTGACACATACCTGTTGGACAGGTATGTCAAATAATCATTTAATTTGACGCGTCACATAAAAAATATATATATATTTTGAATGTTGTGTGCGCAGAAGCCAAGCGCCACCACAAAGATCAGTAGCATTGTCAAACAAAAAAAAACATTAAAACTAAACAAAAAGTCTGCAAATAAGCGCCACGATGTGTTTAACTATTTAACTATATTACTATGCTATTGGTGATAATCCATTATTTGTTCGACCGAATGGGAAAACGTCTGTGTGAGTCTTTGAAATAAGATCAGGACCAAACTAGCAGGATTTTAAAAGCTGTTAGCTAGGTTGGCTAACATGTTCCCCGACATGCAACCGTCACAGAGGCAGGGGAGAAAGAGATTGTGATCCTGCTGCTGCTTGAAAGCCAGCCAGCCATATTTATTTTTATTTTATTGAACTAGGCAAGTCAGTTTAAGAACAAATTCTTATTTTCAATGACAGCCTAGGAACAGTGGGWTAACTGCCTTGTTCAGGGGCAGAACGACAGGTATTCAATCTTGCAACCTYCCGGTTACTGGTCCAACGCTCTAACCACTACCTGCCGCACCAAGCAGTTACACCTGATTCATCCTAGCTAGTCAGAAATACAGAATAATAATCACGCATTTTGTCAACATTGATGACTGTTTGGAAAGTGGATGTAGGCTATCTCACCTACTATGTTAACTTCGCTTTTCAGTATGACAAATATCTTTGATAAAAATGTTTTAGCAACTTCTGGGGTAGCTTGGTACCCGGTCCATATAAACGGTCCATATAAGACAGATCGCATGCATGTTAAGATTATCCATGTATTTAACAAAATAAATACATTAACGACGGTCTCTGACGTGCTACACGGTGTTCTACCAGCAATGAATCACAGTGTCGTCATGAAATGCTTCTGAATACTTTACCCAATCAGAGGGTGTTAAATGACCACAACACAACACGCCCCCGGAGCTGTGTCTGCAGCTATCAAATACACMATTCACCCAAATAAAACACGCATTGTTATTATAATGATATGTGTACTGTGATTTGGCATGTGGTAAAGACAGACTGGCAGCGAAGACACATTGAWAGTGAATGAGGGTTGAAATGATTATATATGGGGCACAGGCCTTCATCATATGTTGAGTTCCCACGGACTCTCTCTCTCTCTTCAGCTCAGCAGCCTCCAGACATGAGTCCTGACAATGACCGGCTGTTCTAGAGGTCGTTCAATCATTAGGCATCAATCATGTCGCCTTTCACGCATGTTATAAGTCAAATAGAACACATTTTCCCCCAATAATTTTCAAACATTTCTACATGCAAATGGAGAAACAAATTGGATTAAAAAAATATWAAAAAATGTTCCTTTTGGTAATTTGGGTAACCACATCAGACCTATACCCAAAATAAGGTGTAAATAAAATATGTTTTCCCCCCTCCCCCCTTCTCTAAACATTGACAATCCATTGTAGCCTAAATATTTTCATTATCGTTTGACTTCACCAACGCGGTCAGTTTAGCGCATGTGTGTTACTGTGTGTTTGCCCCGGCCGTTTAAAGCTTGTACGCGCACGGATCATAGCCCAGTCCACTGTAATATTGATGGTGGCGTGTAACCGGATCGGTCCCCCGGCGCCACGTCCTATATCGACTTCCAACACCATGATACTTTTCTCCTCAACAACAATAATTCCAGTTTTGTTCTGTAATTATTCAGCGATTTAAATTATTCAGAGAGCAAGGTGGAGGCCACACTGTCTTGTAGGTTCCGGATGCACTCATGACGGAGTTTTACGTTTAGTTTTAGTTTAGCACAGGTAGGCCTATATATATATATATATATATATATATATATACTGAACCAGCACGTTTTAACATTTTAATCAGAAAAAAACATCTTTCTATTTTTTCGTTTTGAAGCTTTTATGTCTTAACAAACAAGTTGGATATTAACTTGGTCCAATATGTCGCCTAGATAACAAACTGCACCGGAATACCGGACTTTGCTGAAACGAATTAAAGCTTATTAAATATAGATATTATTAAATATAGATATTCAACATTTGACACTGAAGAACTGTGACTGAATATAGCCTAAATGATAAGACTATATTTATATTTTTTAAATGCCTGATAAAAAAAAAAATATCCTTGTGAAATAATACATCGAGATTTAAATGGGTCATAAAATTATGATTCAAATGATTATCAAAATCAGTCATGGACACATACTTGATGTCCTGTGAAATGCCACCATCGATGCAGCTTTTACTAATAAATCGTCTAAACTCTTGATATACAAATAAGTAGACTATATATTAAAGAACAGACAAAAAAAAAAGCGAATAATAAAGTTTTTAAACCTTTTTWAAACCTGAAAAAAATAGTAGGCCTATAGGAATATTATGCAAACTGTCCCTCTTCTCATGCTGTTAAAACGACACACACCCCAAAAAAATGCTAATGGCCCCTATTCTTTACTGCGGGCAGAGGGCTGCCTGCGCCTAATAACACGTTGAGTTGTAGGCTATAGCGTTGCCAGTTAGTGGTGGTCCCATCTGTCAGAGGGAGGCCTCACATCGCCTGAATAGAGGAGCTACCCCACTTGGCACAGACCATAGCCGCGGGAAGTTGGGGTTCTGAGGACGCCGCAGACTGGGCCTTTAATAGTCCCGTATTATAGCAGACTGGGCCTTTAATAGTCCCGTATTATAGCAGACTGGGCCTTTAATAGTCCCGTATTAT